>NC_045478.1:1128657-1336157 GCF_009650955.1 Corvus moneduloides
TTTGGGGATGGGGGGCGCAGGGGCTCATTTTGGGGGGGGTCTCATTTTGAGGGGGTTTGGGGATGGGGGCATCACGGGGTCTCCTTTTGGGAGGGGTTGGGGATGGGGGGCACCGGGGCTCATTTTGGGGGGGGGGGGGTCTCATTTTGGGGGGGTTTGGGGATGGGGGGGTCAAGGGGTTTCATTTTGGGGGGGTTTTGGAACGGGGGGGTCATGGGGGCTCCTTTTGGGGGGGTCACGGAGTCTCATTTTGGGGGGTTTGTAATGGGGGGTCTCATTTTGGGGGGGTTTTGGGATGGGGGTCTCATTTTGGGGGGGTTTTGGGATGGGGGTCTCATTTTGAGGGGGTTTGGGGATGGGGGTCTCATTTTGGGGGGGTTTGGGGATGGGGGTCTCATTTTGGGGGGTTTGGGGATGGGGGGGTCACGGGGGCTCATTTTGAGGGGTTTTGGGATGGGAGGGTCTCATTTTGGGGGGGTTTTGGGATGGGGGTCTCATTTTGGGGGGGTTTGGGGATGGGGGCACAGGGGCTCATTTTGGGGGGGGGTCTCATTTTGGGGGGCTCACGGGGTCTCCTCCTGGGGTGGTTTGGGATGGGGGGGCTCCTTTTGGGGGGGCTCATTTGGGGGGCGTCAAGGGGTCCCTGGGGGGGTTTGGGGTGGGCGGGCACAGGGTCTCGTTTTGGGGGGGGGGGGGGGGGTCATGGAATCATCCCTGGGATGGGATCCATGGGATGGGATCCGTGGGATGGGATGGGATCCGTGGGATGGGATCCGTGGGATGGGATCCATGGAATGGGATGGGATCCATGGGATGGGATCCATGGGATGGGATGGGATCCGTGGGATGGCATCCGTGGGATGGCATCCGTGGGATGGGATGGGATCCGTGGGATGGGATCCGTGGGATGGGATCCGTGGGATGGGATGGGATCCGTGGGATGGGATCCGTGGGATGGGATCCATGGAATGGGATGGGATCCATGGGATGGGATCCGTGGGATGGGATGGGATCCATGGGATGGGATCCATGGGACGGGATCCATGGGATGGGATGGGATCCATGGGACGGGATCCATGGGATGGGATGGGATCCGTGGGACGGGATCCATGGGATGGGATCCATGGGATGGGATGGGATCCATGGGATGGGATCCATGGGATGGGATGGGATCCGTGGGACGGGATCCATGGGATGGGATCCATGGGACAGGGAGGACACAGAGTAATCCCGGGGCTCCATTCCTGGGGGTGGGAGGCCCAATCCTGCTCGAGGATCCCCCATCCCGGGAGGGCTTTTGGGATCCCTTTCCCGGGGTTCTGGGAGCAGGAACGGGGCCGGGCTGGGGGGGAAGCCCGGGGCTCTGCTCCCACAAATATCTGGGAGCTGATGGAAGGAGCCTCCTCTTCCGCCTTTTCCCTCCCTTTCCTCCCCTTTTCCCTCCCTTTTCCTCCCCTTTTCCCCCCTTTTCCGTCCTTTCCCCCCCTTTCTCCCCCTTGCCCCCCCTTTTCCCCCTTCTTTTCCCCCTTTCCCCTTTTCCCTTCCTTTCTCCCCTTCTTTCCCCCTTCTTTCCCCCTTCTTTCCCCCTTCTTTCCCCCTTCTTTCCCCCTTCTTTCCCCCTTCTTTCCCCCTTCTTTCCCCCTTCTTTCCCCCTTCTTTCCCCCTTCTTTTCCCCTTCTTTCCCCCTTCTTTTCCCTTCTTTCCCCCTTCTTTTCCCATTCTTTTCATCCCCTTTTCCCAATCCTTTTCCCAATCCTTTTCCCAATCCTTTTCCCAATGCTTTTCCCCCCTTCTTTCCCCCCTTCTTTCCCCCCTTCTTTCCCCAATTCTTTCCCCCTTCTTTTCCCATTCTTTTCATCCCCTTTTCCCAATCCTTTTCCCAATTCCTTCCCCCCCTTCTCCCCCTCCCTTTTCCCATCCTTTCCCTCCCTTTTCCCCGTTCTCTCCCGGATTTCCCCGCAGAGCTCTCGGCGGCGGGCAGCAAGTGGATCGACGCCGAGGTGGAGAACGCGATCCACGGGGTGAGGAGGATGAAATCCCTGATGGATGAGAGCAGCAAGGAGCACCAGGCACTGCTGCACTCCCTGCACGACACCAAGCGCCGCAAGGAGGTCCTGGAGAGCGGGAATGGGATGGGGGGAGGGAATGGGGGGTGGGAATGGGGGGTGGGAATAGGGAATGGGGGGTGGGAATGGGGGGTGGGAATGGGAATGGGGGGTGGGAATGGGGGGTGGGAATGGGGGGTGGATGGGGGGGTGGGAATGCGGGGTGGGAATGGGGGGTGGAAATGGGGGGTGGGAATGTGGCTGGGAATGGGGGGTGGGGGGGCGGGAATGGGGCTGGGAATGGGGCTGGGAATGGGGGGTGGGAATTGGGGGTGGGAATGGGGGCTGGGAATGGGGGCTGGGAATGGGGGATGCCAGGCTGGGAATGGGGGATGGCGTGTCAGGAATGGGGGATGGCGTGTCGGGAATGGGGGATGCCAGGCTGGGAATGGGGGATGGCGTGTCAGGAATGGAGGATGGCGTGTCGGGAATGGGGGATGGCATCCCGGGAATGGTGTCCCGGGAGTGGGGGTGGCATCCTGAGAATGGGGGATGGCGTCCCAGGAATGGTGTCCCGGGGGTCTGGGAATGCTGTGCCAGGATGGGGGTGTCCTGGGAACAGGGAATGCTGTGCCAGGGGTCGGTGTGCCTCGGGAACAGTGGATGCCATCCCGGGAGCAGGGAATGCTGCGTCAGGATGGGGGTGTCCTGGGAGTCTGGGAATGCTGCGTCAGGATCGGGGTGTCCTGGGAGTCTGGGAATGCTGTGTCAGGGATTGGCGTGTCCTGGGAACAGGGAATGCTGTGCCAGGGGTCGGTGTGTCCTGGGAGTCAGGAAATGCCATCCCGGGAATGCTGTGTCAGGATCGGGGTGTCCCGGGAATGGGGGATGCTGTGCCAGGGGTCGGTGTGTCCTGGAATCTGGGAATGCTTTCCCGGGGATTGCTACGTCCCGGGAATCTGGGAATGCTCTGCCGGGGGGGTCGGTGTGTCCTGGGAGTCTGGGAATGCCGTGCTGGGGGTTGGTGTGTCCCAGGAATCTGGGAATGCTTTCCCGGGGATTGTTGCGTCCCGGGAATCTGGGAATGCTGTGCTGGGGGTTGGTGTGTCCCAGGAATCTGGGAATGCTGTGCTGGGAATTGCTGCGTCCCGGGAGCCTGGGAATGCCGTGCTTGGGATCGCTGCGTCCCGGGAATCTGGGAATGCTGTGCTTGGGATTGCTGTGTCCCAGGAATCTGGGAATGCTGTGCTGGGAATTGCTGCGTCCCAGGAATCTGGGAATGCTGTGCCGGGGGTTGGTGTGTCCCGGGAGTCTGGGAATGCCGTGCTTGGGATCGCTGCGTCCCAAGAATCTGGGAATGCCGTGGCGGGAAGCAGCGGCTCCCGGGAGCCTGGGAATGCTGTGCTGGGAATTGCTGCGTCCCAGGAATCTGAGAATGCTGTGCCGGGGGGTTGGTGTGTCCTGGCAGCCTGGGAATGCTGTGCTGGGAATTGCTGCGTCCCGGGAGTCTGGGAATGCTGTGCCGGGGGGGGGGGTTGGTGTGTCCCGGGAACCTGGGAATGCCGCGGCGGGGAGCAGCGGCTGCCGGCGGGGCTGAGGGCCGGAATTCCCTGCAGGAAGCGGTGCAGCTGGCGCGGCAGAAGGAGCAGGAGCTGGCGGCGCGGGGCGAGCGCTGCAACGGGACGGCGCTGGCGCTGTGGGAGCGCTGCAAGCCCTGCCTGAGGCAGCGCTGCCTCCGCTTCTACTCCCGCACCTGCCGCAGCGGGGCCGGGCTCGTGGGGCGCCAGGTGAGGCACCCGGGACACCGGGATACCGGGAAAGGGGGGGTGGGGATGGGGCCAGGCCCGTTAGCCACAGGGTCAGGGGCTGAGGGATATCAGGATACCGGGAAAAGGGGGATTGGGATGGGGCCAGGCCCGCTAGCCACAGGGTCAGGGGCTGAGGGACACCGGGATACCGGGAAAAGGGGGGTGGGGATGGGGCCAGGCCCGCTAGCCACCGGATCAGGGGCTGAGGGATATTGGGATACTGGGAAAAGGGGGATTGGGGATGGTTCCATTCCCAGTCCCACTAGCCAGAGGGTCAGGGGCTGATGGACACCAGGATACTGGGAAAAGGGGGGTGGGGATGGGCCCAGGCCCGTTAGCCACAGGGTCAGGAGGTGAGGGACACCGGGATACCGGGAAAAGGGGGATTGGGATGGGGCCAGGCCCGTTAGCCACAGGGTCAGGAGGTGAGGGATACCGGGATACCGGGAAAAGGGGGATTGGGATGGGGCCAGGCCCGTTAGCCACAGGGTCAGGAGGTGAGGGACACCAGGATACTGGGAAAAGGGGGATTGGGGATGGTTCCATTCCCAGTCCCGTTAGCCACAGGGTCAGGAGGTGAGTGGCACCGGGATACTGGGAAAAGGGCGGGATTGGGATGGTCCCTGTGCTGTTAGCCAGAGGGTCAGGGGCTGAGGGATGTCGGGATATCGGGATACCGGGATACTGGGAAAAGGCGGGATTGGGATGGTCCCTGTGCTGTTAGCCAGAGGGTCAGGGGCTGAGGGATGTCGGGATATTGGGATACCGGGAAAAGGCGGGATTGGGATGGTCCCAGTCCCGTTAGCCAGAGGGTCAGGGGCTGAGGGATGTCGGGATATTGGGATACCGGGAAAAGGCGGGATTGGGATGGTCCCAGTCCCGTTAGCCACAGGGTCAGGGGTTGAGGAATATCGGGATACTGGGATACTTGGAAAAGGCGGGATTGGGATGGTCCCAGTGCCGTTAGCCAGAGGGTCAGGGGCTGAGGGATGTCGGGACACTGGGAAAAGGGAGGATTTGGGATGATCCCGTTCCCATCAGCCAACGGGTCAGGAGCTGAGGGGCACTGGGATACCGGGAAAAGGGGGAATTCAGTGTGATCCCACCCCCATTCCCTGAGGGCAGGCAGGTGGGGGGTCCCACAGCACTCAGGGATACCAGGATTGGCCGGATTTTCCCTGATCCCATTCCCATTAACTGGAGAACTGCCAGGGTGGGGATCCCACAGCACACACGGGGATCCCGGGAATGGCCAGGCCTTGATCCCGCCGCCATTCCCGTTAAACGGAGAGATGGAAAGCTGGGACACAGGGATCCCGGGAATGGCCGTTCCCGTTAAACGGAGAGATGGAAAGCTGGGACATGGGGATCCCGGGAACGCCCGTTCCCGTTAAACGGAGGGATGGAAAGTAGGGACATGGGGATCCCGGGAATGGCCGTTCCCGTTACATGGAGGGCTGGAAAGCCGGGACACGGGGATCCCGGGAATGGCCGTTCCCATTAAACAGAGGGCTGGAAAGCTGGGACACAGGGATCCCGGGAATGGCCATTCCCATTAAACGGAGGGCTGGAAAGCTGGGACACCGGGATCCCGGGAATAGCCGTTCCTGTTAAACGGAGGGATGGAAAGCCGGGACACGGGGGTCCCGGGAATGGCTGGGCGTTGATCCCGCCGCCGTTCCCGTTAAACAGAGGGATGGAAAGCAGGGACACGGGGATCCCGGGAATGGCCGTTCCCATTAAACAGAGGGCTGGAAAGCTGGGACACGGGCATCCCAGGAATGGCCGTTCCCGTTACATGGAGGGCTGGAAAGCCGGGACACGGGGGTCCCGGGAATGGCCGGGCGTTGATCCCGCCGCCCTTCCCGGCAGCTGGAGGAATTCCTGAACCACTCGTCGCCCATCTCCATCTGGGTGGACGGCGAGCGCCTGGACTCGCTGCTGGAGCGGGACGAGCGCCAGGAGCAGCAGCTGGAGGAGCTGGAGGAGCGCTTCGGAATGCTGGAGGACGGCGTCACTGACATTTTCCGGGACAGCTCCCAGGTGTCCGGCTGGCTCCATCCCTTTTTCCAGGCGCCCTTCGGGGGTTTCCGCGAGGCCCTGCGGCCGCCGGTGCAGCACCTGCGCTTCCCGCAGCGCCTCCGCCGCTCCTCCCGGGATCTCTTCCCGCTTTTCCAGCACCCGCACCGCGGCTTCCAGCACCTCTTCCAGCCGCTCTTCCAGATCACCCAGCGCATGCTGGAGGATGCCCACGGAAGTTGGGAGCATCCCTTGGGAGGCTTCGGGCCAGGTAACGGGATTGGGGCCCTGCGATCCCAAATCTTTGGCTGGTTTAGGGATGAGATTCCCGAAAAATCCTTGGAACTTAAGAGGATGAGCTCAACCCTAACAGGACGCATCTAGGAATTCCCGTGGGAATCGCAAGCGCCGCTGTTTGTGGGCTGGGATTTTGGGATGTTGTCCCACCTCAGTCCTGGCTGCCGGAGCCGCTGCCATCCTGGGAATGGGGTTTTTTGGGAATGTTGCAGGTGTTTGGTTTTTATGGGATTGATGTCAAGTGTTTTTTGGGAATGTTGCAGGTGTTTGGCTTTTTTTGGGATTGCCGCAGGTGTTTTTTTGGTGTTTGTTTTTTTTTTTTTGGGATTGCTGCCGGTGTTTTTTTGGTGTTTGTTTTCTTTGGGATTGCCACCGGTGCTTTTTGGTGTTTGTTTTTTTTTGGGATTGCTGCCGGTGTTTTTTTGGTGTTTGTTTTCTTTGGGATTGCTGCCGGTGTTTTTTTGGTGTTTGTTTTTTTTTGGGATTGCTGCCGGTGTTGTTTTTGGGAATGTTGCAGGTGTTTGTTTTCTTTGGGATTGCTGCCGATGTTTTTCGGGTGTTTGTTTTCTTTGGGATGGCTGCCGGTGTTTTTTTTTGGAATGCTGCAGCCGGTGCCGTCACCGTCTGCCGCCGAATCCCTGGGGATGGGAGGGGCCCAAATTCCATGAAAAAAACACTTTTATGGCACCTGGGGGGGACATCCCGGGGTTGGGGGGGAATTTGGGAAGCTGAGGCCGGCCTGGAATTCCCACAGAATCCCGGAATTTCAGCGATGACCGGATGGTTTGCCGGGAGATCCGGCGGAACTCGGCCGGCTGCCTGCGGATGCGGGATGAGTGCGAGCAGTGCCGGGAGATCCTGGCCCTCGGTGAGCCGGGAATGGGGATGGGAACGGGAATGGGGATGGGAACGGGAATGGGAATGGGAACGGGGATGGGAATGGGGATGGGGATGGGGTGGGGTGGGATGGGGATGGGGTGGGATGGGGATGGGATGGGATGGGGATGGGGTGGGATGGGGATGGGATGGGATGGATTGGGATGGGGTGGGATGGGGATGGGGTGGGATGGATTGGGATGGGATGGAATGAGAAGGGATGGGGATGGGAGTGGGAAAGGGGATGGGGATGGGATGGGGATGGGATGAGAAGGGATGGGGATGGGATGGGGTGGGGATGGGGATTGGGATGGGGACGGGGACGGGATGGAATGAGAAGGGATGGGGATGGGATGGGATGGGATGGGATGGGATGGGGATGGGGATGGGATGAGAAGGGATGGGATGGGGATGGGGATGGGATGGGGACGGGATGGGATGAGAAGGGATGGGATGGGATGGGATGGCGATGGGGATGGGATGAGAAGGGATGGGGATGGGATGGGATGGGGATGGGGATGGGGATGGGGATGGGATGAGAAGGGATGGGGATGGGATGGGATGGGGATGGGGATGGGGATGGGGATGGGGATGGGATGGGGATGGGATGGGGATGGGGATGGGGATGGGGATGGGATGGGGATGGGGATGGGATGAGAAGGGATGGGATGGGGATGGGATGGGGATGGGGATGGGGATGGGATGGGGACGGGATGGGATGAGAAGGGATGGGATGGGATGGGGATGGGGACGGGATGGGATGAGAAGGGATGGGATGGGATGGGGATGGGGATGGGATGAGAAGGGATGGGGATGGGATGGGATGGGGATGGGGATGGGGATGGGGATGGGATGGGGACGGGATGGGATGAGAAGGGATGGGCCGAACCCCCCCGGGCCGTGCTGACCCCCCCTCTCCACCCATCCCGTTCCCAGACTGCGGGCAGGTGGATCCGTCACAGCGGGAGCTGCGGGAGCAGCTGGAGGACGCCATGCGCGTGGCCGAGCGCTTCACGCGCCGCTACGATTCCCTGCTCCGGGAATTCCAGGAGGAAATGCTCAACACCTCCGGCCTGCTGGACCAGCTGAACCGCCAGTTCGGCTGGGTGTCCCGCCTGGCCAACTACACCCAGGGATCCGACGGCTTCCTGCAGGTCACCACGGTGAGGCCAGGATTGGGGCCGGGAACGGGGCCGGGAAAGTGGGACAGGGCCACAAAGGGCCCTTTGTGCTCCGGCCGGGAATCTCTCGGCTCCGGATGCGGCTGCCGGGATGGGAGCCAAGGTCAGGGGCCCGCCTGGGGCTCTCCCGGTGCTCCCGCGGCCGTTCCCAGATTCCCGACCTCACAACGTGGGATTATCCCACGGGATGACGGCGCTGTCGCCCTTCCAGGTGCTGTCCAAGGCCCCGAATCCCGAGGATCCGTCGGCGCCGCCGGACACGCAGGTGACGGTGCAGCTCTTTGACTCGGAGCCGCTGTCGCTGACCGTGCCCGGGGACATCCCGTGGGACGATCCCAGGTTCATGGAGATCGTGGCCGAGCAGGCACTCCAGCACTACAAGGAAAATGCCATGTGAGTCCGGGACCCTCCCAAAAAAACACTCCCGTGGGATAACGCCGGGCTCATCCCGCTTTTTCCCCTCGTTCCCAGAGAGTAGCCGGGCGATCCCGCTGCTGCTGCCGCCCCTCCGGATCCCCCTTCCAGGGGGGAATTGTCACCGCCGCTGCCTCCTCTTCCCTCCTGACCCTTCGCGCTGCCGGGACCCCCTGGGGCCCCAAGCGGAAAATAAAGGTAGAGTTGAACCCCGTGGCTCTGCTTCCGGAGTTTTTGGGATAATCCCAAGGGCAAAAGGAGGAAAAACAACCTCGGATCCATCACCGTGGAATTGTGGAGCCAAGGATTCAGGCTCCGTTCCCAAATCGGATCCATCAGGAGCCCCCCGGGCTTGGGGGCTTCTCCCCATCCCACGGACATGGATCCGGGTGCCAGGGCCTGTCCCCATCCCACGGACACGGATCCAGGTGCCACCTCCTGTCTCAATCCCACGGACACGGATCCGGGTGCCAGGGCCTGTCCCCATCCCATGGACATGGATCCGGGTGCCAGGGCCTGTCCCAATCCCACGGACATGGATCCGAGTGCCAGGGCCTGTCCCCATCCCATGGACATGGATCCGGGTGCCAGGGCCTGTCCCAATCCCACGGACATGGATCCGGGTGCCAGGGCCTGTCCCCATCCCATGGACATGGATCTGGGTGCCAAGGCCTGTCCCCATCCCACGGACACGGATCCGGGTGCCACCTCCTGTCCCAATCCCATGGACACGGATCCGGGTGCCAGGGCCTGTCCCCATCCCATGGACATGGATCTGGGTGCCAAGGCCTGTCCCCATCCCACGGACACGGATCCAGGTGCCACCTCCTGTCTCAATCCCACGGACACGGATCCGGGTGCCACCTCCTGTCCCAATCCCATGGACACGGATCCGGGTGCCAGGGCCTGTCCCAATCCCACGGACATGGATCCGGGTGCCAGGGCCTGTCCCCATCCCATGGACATGGATCCGAGTGCCAGGGCCTGTCCCCATCCCATGGACACGGATCCGGGTGCCAGGGCCTGTCCCCATCCCATGGACACGGATCCGGGTGCCACCTCCTGTCCCAATCCCACGGACACGGATCCGGGTGCCAGGGCCTGTCCCCATCCCATGGACATGGATCCGGGTGCCAAGGCCTGTCCCAATCCCACGGACACGGATCTGGGTGCCACCTCCTGTCCCAATCCCACGGACACGGATCCGGGTGCCACCTCCTGTCCCAATCCCACGGACACAGATCTGGGTGCCACCTCCTGTCCCAATCCCACGGACACGGATCTGGGTGCCACCTCCTGTCCCAATCCCACGGACACGGATCCGGGTGCCACCTCCTGTCCCAATCCCACGGACACAGATCTGGGTGCCACCTCCTGTCCCCATCCCATGGACACGGATCCAGGTGCCACCTCCTGTCCCAATCCCACAGACACGGATCTGGGTGCCACCTCCTGTCCCAATCCCACGGACACAGATCTGGGTGCCACCTCCTGTCCCAATCCCACAGACACGGATCTGGGTGCCAAGGCCTGTCCCCATCCCATGGACACAGATCTGGGTGCCAAGGCCTGTCCCAATCCCACGGACACGGATCTGGGTGCCACCTCCTGTCCCAATCCCACGGACACGGATCTGGGTGCCACCTCCTGTCCCAATCCCACGGACACGGATCTGGGTGCCACCTCCTGTCCCAATCCCACAGACACGGATCTGGGTGCCAAGGCCTGTCCCCATCCCATGGACACGGATCTGGGTGCCAAGGCCTGTCCCCATCCCATGGACACGGATCTGGGTGCCACCTCCTGTCCCAATCCCACGGACACGGATCTGGGTGCCAAGGCCTGTCCCCATCCCATGGACACGGATCTGGGTGCCACCTCCTGTCCCAATCCCACGGACACGGATCTGGGTGCCACCTCCTGTCCCAATCCCATGGACACGGATCCGGGTGCCAGGGCCTGTCCCAATCCCACAGACACGGATCCAGGTGCCACCTCCTGTCCCAATCCCACAGACACGGATCTGGGTGCCACCTCCTGTCCCAATCCCACGGACACGGATCTGGCTGCCAAGGCCTGTCCCCATCCCATGGACACGGATCTGGGTGCCACCTCCTGTCCCAATCCCACGGACACGGATCTGGGTGCCACCTCCTGTCCCCATCCCATGGACACGGATCTGGGTGCCAGGGCCTGTCCCCATCCCATGGACACGGATCTGGGTGCCAAGGCCTGTCCCCATCCCGTGGGGACGCCGAGGATCAGCTGGATCCCACCGGGAAGGGATCTCCAGCCCTCATGAGCCAGGGAGGAGCTTCCCTGCCACAGGAATTTCCTGGTCCCGATCCCTCCTGGAGGAGATCCTGGGAATAATCCCGGGATAAATCCTGCTGGGACACCCTGGGGAACAGTCCCTGTCCTCTCCCATCCCTGCTGATCCCAAATCCCCCAGGATACCCCCCAGAGATCCCCATGGAATGAGCCAGGGGCAGAGGGGCTTTATTGGGAGCACAGATTTGGGAGTGGGTGGATCCAGCCCCAATCCCATCCCAATCCCATCCCAATCCCGTGGGAATGGCACAGAGGCTCCAATCTCCCGGCTGTGGGTCTGTATCCCACCGGGAAGAGCCGGCACAGCCCCTCCCCCCATCGGGGGGATTCCCTACAAGAAGGATTCCCAGTCCCGACCCCCGGGATGCTGATCCCGAGGAACATTCCCAGCTGTGAGCGCTCATCCCTGGTTGATGGCAGCGCTGAGATTCCCTATAAGGATTCCCAATCCCTGGGATGCCGATCCCGAGGAACATTCCCAGCTGTGAGCGCTCATCCCTGGTTGATGGCAGCGCTGAGATTCCCTATAAGGATTCCCAATCCCTGGGATGCCGATCCCGAGGAACATTCCCAGCTGTGAGCGCTCATCCCTGGTTGATGGCAGCGCTGAGATTCCCTATAAGGATTCCCAATCCCTGGGATGCCGATCCCGAGGAACATTCCCAGCTGTGAGCGCTCATCCCTGGTTGATGGCAGCGCTGAGATTCCCTATAAGGATTCTAATCCCTGGGATGCCGATCCCGAGGAACATTCCCAGCTGTGAGCGCTCATCCCTGGTTGATGGCAGCACTGAGATTCCCTATAAGGATTCCCAATCCCTGGGATGCCAATCCCGAGGAACATTCCCAGCTGTGAGCGCTCATCCCTGGTTGATGGCAGCGCTGAGATTCCCTATAAGGATTCTAATCCCTGGGATGCCGATCCCGAGGAACATTCCCAGCTGTGAGCGCTCATCCCTGGTTGATGGCAGTGCTGAGATTCCCTATAAGGATTCCCAATCCCTGGGATGCCGATCCCGAGGAACATTCCCAGCTGTGAGCACTCATCCCTGGTTGATGGCAGTGCTGAGATTCCCTATAAGGATTCCCGATCCCCGGGATACCGATCCCAAGGAACATTCCCGGCCGGGAACGCTCATCCCTGGTTGATGGCAGTGCTGAGATTCCCTATAAGGATTCCCGATCCCCGGGATACCGATCCCAAGGAACATTCCTGGCCGGGAACGCTCATCCCTGGTTGATGATGGCGCTGAGATTCCCTATAAGGATTCCCAATCCCTGTGATGCCGATCCCGAGGAACATTCTCGGCTCATCCCTGGTTGACGGCAGCGCTGTCCTCGCCGAGCAGCGCTTCCCGCTCCTCCTCGTTCCCGTCGGCATTCCTGCCGGCGGCATTCCCGGCGCTCCGGCGCGGCAGCAGGGCGCCGAGCAGGCCGTTGTAGAGCGCGGCGCCGGCCAGGAGCAGCGCGAATCCCGGGATTTGGAGCGCGTGGAAGCGCTCCCAGCGCAGCGCCAGGCTGAGCGCCCAGACCAGCAGCGTGCGCAGGCTGTCCAGCACCGTGCGCGTGGTCGCGCTCCGCTCCCGCGTCACGCTGATCCCGGAGAAGTTGAAGAAGGAGATGCTCCCGATGTTCCCCAGGAGCGCCGCCAGGATCAGGGGCCGCCGGCGGATCTGGCAGAAGGCGTCGGCGGGATCTTCCAGGACCCCGCGCGGGTTCCCGCTGAGCCGCCCCGCCGGGATGAAGGAGAGCGGCGCCAGCAGCAGTGCCAGGATGGTGAAGCCGAAGAAACCTGCGGGGAAAAGGGGCTGCTCCGGCTTTTCCGCGGATCCGCCGGCCCGGTAATTCCCGTTGCCGGGGTTTGGGAACGTGGCGGGAAGGGGACTGCGGACCTTCGGTGCCCACGGCGCGCAGCGGGTGGACGTCGTGGCTGAAGATGAATTTCTCCTCCAGCACCATCTGGATGGACACGATGACCTGGGCCAGCAGGATCAGGAGGTCACCTGGGAAACCAGGGAAAAGGCAGGGAAAGGAGGGAGGAGGAAAAGGTGAGGAAGAAACGGGAATGAGGAGGAAAGGAAGGAAAACAGAGCAAGAGGGGGGAAAGAAGATCGGGAAGGAGGTGAGTAGGACAGGGAAGGAGTGGGGAGAAAACAGGGAAGGAGGGAAAATAGAGGAGGAAGAGAGGGAAAAGAAGGAAAGGGGGAAGAGAAGGAAAAGACGAGGAGAAGGGGGAAAGGAGAAACGGAGGAAAAAAGAGCAGGAATGAGGGCAGGAGGACAGGGAAAGAGGGAGGAGACAGGGAATGGGGGATTGAGGGTGGGAAGAGAGAAGGAAAAGGGGGGAAAAATGAGGAAAAGGGGGAAAGCAGAGAAATGGGAAAAGAAGCCCGGGAATGAGGAGAGGAAAACAGGGAAGGAGGGAAAAAAATGCGGAAAAGGGGGAAAGAAGGAAACGGGGAAGAGAGAAGGGGGAGGGAAGAAACGAGAAGGAAATGAGGGGGAGAAAGGAAAGGAAAGAGGGAAAGAAACCAGGGAAGGAGGGAAAATAGAGGAAGAGAGGGGAAAGAAGCCCGGGAATGAGGAGAGGAAAACAGAGAAGGAGGGAAAAGATGAGGAGGAAGAGAAGGGAAAAGAAGGAAACGGGGAAGAGAGAAGGAAGTGGGAGAAGAAACGAGGGAAAGGAAATGAGGGGGAGAAAGGAAAGGAAAGAGGGAAAGAAACCAGGGAAGGAGGGGAGGGAGAGGGAAAAAGGGAGAGGGAAGGAAGTGGAGCAGGGAAAAAAGATGAGGAAGGGAGGAAAAGACAGGGAAAGAGGGAAAGAAGGGAAGGAAATGGGGAGGGAAACAAGGAAGTGGGAAGAAGACATGGAAGAAGAAAAAGCAGAAAAACGGGGAAGTAAAGCCGAGGAATGGGGGAAAGGATGAGGGATGGGGAGAAGGCGGCAGGGAAAAGGGGGAAGACAAGGAATGGGGAGAAAGGAAAAGGGGGACAAAAGCCAGGGAAAAGGTGGGAAAAGGTGGGAAAGAAGTTCAGGAAAACATGGAAGTGAGAGAAGAGGAGGAAGAGGAAGCTGAGCCCCATGGTCCAGGGAAGCTCCAGGGATCCCGCTGTCCCATGGAGTGATCCCACAATCCCAAAGAGTGATCCCACAATCCCACGGAGGCCATTCCACGGAGTTTTCCCGCCATTCCATGGAGGGATCCCACATTTCAAGGAGTGATCCTGCCATTCCATGGAGTGATCCTGCCATCCCAAGGAGTTTTCCCACCATCCCATGGAGCTTTCCCACCATCCCAAAGACTGATCCTGCCATTCCAAGGAGTTTTCCCGCCATCCCAAGGAGTGATCCCCCCATCCCAAGGAGTTTTCCCACCATCCTAAGGAGTGACCCTGCCATCCCAAGGAATTTTCCCCCCTTCCCAAGGACTGGTCCTGGCATTCCAAGGAGTTTTCCCACCACCCCATGGAGCTTTTCCCCCATCCCAAGGACGGATCCCGCCATTCCAAGGAGTTTTCCCGCCATTCCAAGGACTGATCCCGCCATCCCAAGGAGTGATCCCCCCATTCCAAGGGGTTTTCCTGCCATCTTAAGGATGGATCCTGCCATCCCAAGGACTGGTCCCACCATCCCATGGAGTTTTCCCACCATCCCAAAGAGTGATCCCACCATCCCATGGAGTTTTCCCGCCATCCCAAGGAGTTTTCCCGCCATCCCAAGGACTGATCCCGCCATCCCAAGGAGTTTTCCTGCCATCCCAAGGATGGATCCCACCATCCTAAGGACTGATCCCGCCATCCAAGGAGTTTTCCCACCATCCCATGGAGCTTTCCCACCACTCCAAAGACCGATCCCGCCATCCCAAGGGCATCCCAGCATTCCCGGCATACCGGTGATGACGTCGGCCAGCCTGTGCTCGGTGCCGCCGGAGCCGCGCAGATCCGCCAATCCCACGAGCGCCAGCCCCAGGATGGTGAGCAGAATTCCCAACCAGTGGCTCCGCTCCAGCTTCCGGCCCAGGAACGCCACGGAGAGGAGCCCGGTGAAGACGATGACGGAGCCGCGGAGCATCTGGAAGCTGGAGGCGCTGGTCATGTTCAAAGCTGCGGGAAACGGGCGGGAAAAGTGTGGGAAAAGCGCTCGGGGCCTGCTGGAGACTCCCCAAAATTCCGTCGTTTCGGGAATTCTGCGGTCCGGCCGTCGAATGCCGGCGGGAAAAGAGGGAATTCCGTGCGGGTACTCACCCACGTACATGATGCTGGTGGCGGCCATGTCGCACAGGGCCGGGGGCAGGAACAGCAGGGGGTTGAAGGGTCGGGATGGGGCCGGGCCGGGATCCGCGCGGCGCCGACGGCGCAGGAGCAGCAGGTAAAACACCGGGAGGCAGGAAAACTCCCCCAGGAACATCCCCGCGGCCTGAGGGACACGGGAGCGAGGGAGACGGGGGTGGGTGTGGGGAACGGGAATGAGGGGGAGCGGGAATGAGGGGGAGCGGGAATGAGGGGGATGGGTTGTGGGAATGTGGGGCTGGAAGGTGGAATGGGGGGATGGAGCACGGAATGGGGGGATGGAGGCTGGAAGGGGGGGGATGGAACATGGAATTGGGGATGGAAGGTGGAATGGGGGGATGGAAGGTGGAAGGGGGGGACAGAACGTGGAATGGGGGGCTGGAACATGGAATGAGGGGATGGAACATGGAATGAGGGGATGGAACATGGAATTGGGGACGGAACAGGGAATGTGGGGATGGAACATGGAATGAGGGGATGGAACATGGAATGGGGGACGGAACAGGGAATGCGGGGATGGAAGGTGGAATGGGGGCTGGAACATGGAATGAGGGGCTGGAACATGGAATGGGGGGACGGAACATGGAACAGGGGGATGGAAGGTGGAATGAGGGGGATGGGTTGTGGGAATGTGGGGCTGGAAGGTGGAATGGGGGGCTGGAACATGGAATGAGGGGATGGAACATGGAATGGGGGGACGGAACATGGAACAGGGGGATGGAAGGTGGAATGAGGGGGATGGGTTGTGGGAATGTGGGGCTGGAAGGTGGAATGGGGGGCTGGAACATGGAATGAGGGGATGGAACATGGAATGGGGGGATGGAACATGGAATGGGGGGATGGAACATGGAATTGGGGGACGGAACAGGGAATGTGGGGCTGGAAGGTGGAATGGGGGCTGGAACATGGAATGGGGGCTGGAACATGGAATGAGGGGACGGAACATGGAACAGGGGGATGGAAGGTGGAATGAGGGGGATGGGTTGTGGGAATGTGGGGCTGGAAGGTGGAATGGGGGGCTGGAACATGGAATGGGGGGCTGGAACATGGAATGAGGGGATGGAACATGGAATGGGGGGATGGAACATGGAATTGGGGGACGGAACAGGGAATGTGGGGCTGGAAGGTGGCATTGGGGCTGGAACATGGAATGGGGGGATGGAACAGGGAATATGGGGACAGAACCATGGAATGGGGGGATGGAGGCTGGAATGAGGGGGACAGAACATGGAACGGGGGGCTGGAAGGTGGAATGGGGGCTCCTCTGCAGGAGTTTGGAAGCTGGAAAGGGAGTTGGAAGCTGGGATGGGGGGGCCCCCTGCAGGAAAGCAGGGATGGAACATGGAATGGGGGGATGGAACATGGAATGGGGGGATGGAACATGGAATGGGGGGATGGAAGGTGGAATGGGGGGATGGAAGGTGGAATGGGAACTCAGCAGGAAGAGGACCTGGAATGTGGAATAAGGGGGATCACTTGTGGGAAAGGGAGGCTGGAAGCTGGAATGAGGGGGATCATCAGCAGGAAAGGGGGGCTGGAACATGGAATGAGGGCTGGAAGCTGGAACGTGGAGCTGGAAGTTGGAATGGGGGGGACAGAACATGGAATGGGGGGATGGAAGGTGGAATGGGGGGCTGGAACATGGAATGGGGGTCTGGAACATGGAACGAGGGTTGGAAGCTGGAACGGAGGACTGGAAGCTGGAATAGGGGGGACAGAACATGGAATGGGGGGCTGGAAGCTGGAATGGGGTTGGAAGGGGGAATGGGATCTCTCTCACTTGCAGGAATGGGATCGGAAGAAGGAATGGGGCCTCACCTGCAGGAGCGGGATAGGGAGCGGGAATGGGATCGGAAGCAGGAGTGGGATCGGGAGCGGAAATGGGATCGGAAGCAGGAGTGGGATCGGGAGCGGGAATGGGATCGGAAGCAGGAGTGGGATAGGGAGCAGGAATGGGATTGGAAGCGGGAATGGTAGTGGAAGCGGGAATGGGATCGGAAGCGGGAATGGGATTGGAAGCGGGAATGGGATTGGAAGCGGGAATGGTAGTGGAAGCGGGAATGGGAGCGGAAGCGGGAACGGGATCAGAAGCAGGAATGGGATCGGGAGTGGGAATGGGATTGGAAGCAGGAATGGGATCTCTCTCACCTGCAGGAATGGGATCGGGAGTGGGAATGGGATCGGGAGCGGGAATGGGATCGGAAGCGGGAATGGGATCTCTCTCACCTGCAGGAAGGGGTGCTGGAATCGGTGCTCCTCCGTCCCATCGCAGCCCGGAGCGCTGAAGTTGTCGGCCCACCTGGGAGGGACAGCAGGGATCAGGCATCGGGATCATCCCGAAATCCCAAAATCCCGCTCAGGGCCAGCTCTGGGACAGCTCTGGGACAGCAGGAGACGCTGCCAGGGCCGGGATGTCCCCGGGGACGGTGACACCGCTGGGGCTGTCCCGGCCCGCCGCAGATCCTGGCTGGGATCCCGGGATTGAGTGACAGCCGGGAATGGGACACCAGGGATGGGACACTGGGAGTGGGACACTGGGAATGGGACAGCGGGAATGGGACACCCCATGTTCCAATGCTCTGGATCCTAAGGGACACCAGGAATGGGACACCGGGAACGGGACACTGGGAGTGGGACAACGGGGATGGGACACCGGGAATGGGACACTGGGATGGGACACTGGGGATGGGACACCGGGAATGGGACACAGGGAATGGGACACTGGGATGGGACACCGGGAATGGGACACTGGGAGTGGGACACTGGGATGGGACACCGGGGATGGGACACAGGGAATGGGACACTGGGAATGGGACACCGGGAATGGGACACTGGGATGGGACACCGGGGATGGGACACCGGGGATGGGACACAGGGAATGGGACACAGGGAATGGGACACTGGGAATGGGACACAGGGAATGGAACACTGGGAATGGGACACCGGGAATGGGACACTGGGAGTGGGACACTGGGATGGGACACCGGGGATGGGACACTGGGAATGGGACACTGGGAATGGGACACCAGGGATGGGACACTGGGATGGGACACAGGGAATGGAACACTGGGGATGGGACACAGGGAATGGGACACTGGGAATGGGACACTGGGAATGGGACATCGGGGATGGGACACAGGGAATGGAACACTGGGGATGGGACACTGGGAATGGGACACTGGGATGGGACACCGGGGATGGGACACAGGGAATGGAACACTGGGAATGGGACACCGGGAATGGGACACTGGGATGGGACACCGGGGATGGGACACAGGGAATGGAACACTGGGAATGGGACACCGGGAATGGGACATCGGGGATGGGACACAGGGAATGGAACACTGGGAATGGGACACTGGGAATGGGACACCAGGGATGGGACACTGGGATGGGACACAGGGAATGGAACACTGGGGATGGGACACAGGGAATGGGACACTGGGAATGGGACACTGGGAATGGGACATCGGGGATGGGACACCGGGAATGGAACACTGGGAATGGGACACCGGGAATGGGACACCGGGAGTGGGACACTGGGATGGGACACCGGGGATGGGACACAGGGAATGGAACACTGGGAATGGGACACTGGGAATGGGACACCAGGGATGGGACACTGGGATGGGACACAGGGAATGGGACACTGGGGATGGGACATCGGGGATGGGACACAGGGAATGGAACACTGGGAATGGGACACTGGGAATGGGACACTGGGAATGGGACATCGGGGATGGGACACAGGGAATGGAACACAGGGAATGGAACACTGGGGATGGGACACTGGGAATGGGACATCAGGGATGGGACACAGGGAATGGGACACTGGGATGGGACACAGGGAATGGAACACTGGGAATGGGACACCGGGAATGGGACACAGGGAATGGAACACTGGGAATGGGACACCGGGAATGGGACACCGGGAGTGGGACACTGGGATGGGACACCGGGGATGGGACACAGGGAATGGAACACTGGGAATGGGACACTGGGAATGGGACACCAGGGATGGGACACTGGGATGGGACACAGGGAATGGAACACTGGGGATGGGACACAGGGAATGGGACACTGGGAATGGGACACTGGGAATGGGACATCGGGGATGGGACACAGGGAATGGAACACTGGGAATGGGACACCGGGAATGGGACACTGGGATGGGACACCGGGGATGGGACACAGGGAATGGAACACTGGGAATGGGACACAGGGAATGGGACACCGGGAGTGGGACACTGGGATGGGACACAGGGAATGGAACACTGGGGATGGGACACCGGGGATGGGACACAGGGAATGGGACACAGGGAATGGGACACTGGGAATGGGACACCAGGGATGGGACACTGGGATGGGACACAGGGAATGGGACACTGGGGATGGGACACAGGGAATGGGACACTGGGAATGGGACACTGGGAATGGGACATCGGGGATGGGACACCAGGGATGGGACACTGGGATGGGACACAGGGAATGGAACACTGGGGATGGGACACAGGGAATGGGACACTGGGAATGGGACACTGGGAATGGGACACCGGGAATGGGACACCAGGGATGGGACACTGGGATGGGACACAGGGAATGGGACACTGGGGATGGGACACAGGGAATGGGACACTGGGAATGGGACACTGGGAATGGGACATCGGGGATGGGACACCAGGGATGGGACACTGGGATGGGACACTGGGATGGGACACCGGGGATGGGACACCAGGGATGGGACACTGGGGATGGGACACAGGGAATGGAACACTGGGGATGGGACACAGGGAATGGGACACTGGGAATGGGACACTGGGAATGGAACACTGGGAATGGGACACCGGGAATGGGACACCGGGAGTGGGACACTGGGATGGGACACCGGGGATGGGACACAGGGAATGGAACACTGGGAATGGGACACTGGGAATGGGACACCAGGGATGGGACACTGGGATGGGACACAGGGAATGGGACACTGGGAATGGGACACTGGGAATGGGACATCGGGGATGGGACACAGGGAATGGAACACTGGGAATGGGACACTGGGAATGGGACACTGGGAATGGGACATCGGGGATGGGACACTGGGGATGGGACACTGGGAATGGGACACCAGGGATGGGACACTGGGATGGGACACAGGGAATGGAACACTGGGAATGGGACACTGGGAATGGGACATCGGGGATGGGACACAGGGAATGGAACACTGGGGATGGGACACTGGGAATGGGACACTGGGATGGGACACCGGGGATGGGACACAGGGAATGGAACACTGGGAATGGGACACCGGGAATGGGACACTGGGATGGGACACCGGGGATGGGACACAGGGAATGGAACACTGGGAATGGGACACCGGGAATGGGACATCGGGGATGGGACACAGGGAATGGAACACTGGGAATGGGACACTGGGAATGGGACACCAGGGATGGGACACTGGGATGGGACACAGGGAATGGAACACTGGGGATGGGACACAGGGAATGGGACACTGGGAATGGGACACTGGGAATGGGACATCGGGGATGGGACACCGGGAATGGAACACTGGGAATGGGACACCGGGAATGGGACACCGGGAGTGGGACACTGGGATGGGACACCGGGGATGGGACACAGGGAATGGAACACTGGGAATGGGACACTGGGAATGGGACACCAGGGATGGGACACTGGGATGGGACACAGGGAATGGGACACTGGGGATGGGACATCGGGGATGGGACACAGGGAATGGAACACTGGGAATGGGACACTGGGAATGGGACACTGGGAATGGGACATCGGGGATGGGACACAGGGAATGGAACACAGGGAATGGAACACTGGGGATGGGACACTGGGAATGGGACATCAGGGATGGGACACAGGGAATGGGACACTGGGATGGGACACAGGGAATGGAACACTGGGAATGGGACACCGGGAATGGGACACAGGGAATGGAACACTGGGAATGGGACACCGGGAATGGGACACCGGGAGTGGGACACTGGGATGGGACACCGGGGATGGGACACAGGGAATGGAACACTGGGAATGGGACACTGGGAATGGGACACCAGGGATGGGACACTGGGATGGGACACAGGGAATGGAACACTGGGGATGGGACACAGGGAATGGGACACTGGGAATGGGACACTGGGAATGGGACATCGGGGATGGGACACAGGGAATGGAACACTGGGAATGGGACACCGGGAATGGGACACTGGGATGGGACACCGGGGATGGGACACAGGGAATGGAACACTGGGAATGGGACACAGGGAATGGGACACCGGGAGTGGGACACTGGGATGGGACACAGGGAATGGAACACTGGGGATGGGACACCGGGGATGGGACACAGGGAATGGGACACAGGGAATGGGACACTGGGAATGGGACACCAGGGATGGGACACTGGGATGGGACACAGGGAATGGGACACTGGGGATGGGACACAGGGAATGGGACACTGGGAATGGGACACTGGGAATGGGACATCGGGGATGGGACACCAGGGATGGGACACTGGGATGGGACACAGGGAATGGAACACTGGGGATGGGACACAGGGAATGGGACACTGGGAATGGGACACTGGGAATGGGACACCGGGAATGGGACACCAGGGATGGGACACTGGGATGGGACACAGGGAATGGGACACTGGGGATGGGACACAGGGAATGGGACACTGGGAATGGGACACTGGGAATGGGACATCGGGGATGGGACACCAGGGATGGGACACTGGGATGGGACACAGGGAATGGAACACTGGGGATGGGACACAGGGAATGGGACACTGGGAATGGGACACTGGGAATGGAACACTGGGAATGGGACACCGGGAATGGGACACCGGGAGTGGGACACTGGGATGGGACACCGGGGATGGGACACAGGGAATGGAACACTGGGAATGGGACACTGGGAATGGGACACCAGGGATGGGACACTGGGATGGGACACAGGGAATGGGACACTGGGAATGGGACACTGGGAATGGGACATCGGGGATGGGACACAGGGAATGGAACACTGGGAATGGGACACTGGGAATGGGACACTGGGAATGGGACATCGGGGATGGGACACAGGGAATGGAACACAGGGAATGGAACACTGGGGATGGGACACTGGGAATGGGACATCAGGGATGGGACACAGGGAATGGGACACTGGGATGGGACACAGGGAATGGAACACTGGGAATGGGACACCGGGAATGGGACACAGGGAATGGAACACTGGGAATGGGACACCGGGAATGGGACACCGGGAGTGGGACACTGGGATGGGACACCGGGGATGGGACACAGGGAATGGAACACTGGGAATGGGACACTGGGAATGGGACACCAGGGATGGGACACTGGGATGGGACACAGGGAATGGGACACTGGGAATGGGACACTGGGAATGGGACATCGGGGATGGGACACAGGGAATGGAACACTGGGAATGGGACACCGGGAATGGGACACTGGGATGGGACACCGGGGATGGGACACAGGGAATGGAACACTGGGAATGGGACACAGGGAATGGGACACCGGGAGTGGGACACTGGGATGGGACACCGGGGATGGGACACAGGGAATGGGACACAGGGAATGGGACACTGGGAATGGGACACCAGGGATGGGACACTGGGATGGGACACAGGGAATGGGACACTGGGGATGGGACACAGGGAATGGGACACTGGGAATGGGACACTGGGAATGGGACATCGGGGATGGGACACCAGGGATGGGACACTGGGATGGGACACAGGGAATGGAACACTGGGGATGGGACACAGGGAATGGGACACTGGGAATGGGACACTGGGAATGGGACACCGGGGATGGGACACCAGGGATGGGACACTGGGATGGGACACAGGGAATGGGACACTGGGGATGGGACACAGGGAATGGGACACTGGGAATGGGACACTGGGAATGGGACATCGGGGATGGGACACCAGGGATGGGACACTGGGATGGGACACAGGGAATGGAACACTGGGGATGGGACACAGGGAATGGGACACTGGGAATGGGACACTGGGAATGGGACATCGGGAATGGGACACCGGGGATGGAACACCCCTGTCCCAGTGCTTTGGTTCCCAAAGGACACCGGGAATGGGACACCGAGAATGGGACACCCCTGTCCCCACGCTCCAGATCCAGCCGGGAATGGGACACCGGGAGTGGGACACTGGGAATGGGACACCGGGAATGGGACCCCCCTGTCCCCACGCTCCGGATCCAGCCGGGAATGGAGGCTCCCGCAGCCCTTCCCCCCTCCCAGCGCCACCCGCTGAGGGACCCCGGAGCCGTGAGCGACGCAGGATCCCCGGCTGGAGCGGTCCCCAAGCCCTGATTTGGGGCAAATCCCCCTTTTTTTGGGTGCTCCAATCCCCCTCTGGATAAACCTGGAAGCGGCACCCTTGGGATGCGGATTTCCCGTCCCCACGGACCCCAAGTGTCCCGCAGCCCCCCCCCAAATCCAGCCGGGAATGTCCCCGATCCCCAAGGGGACCCGAGCGATGCCCGGGCCGCCCCTTCCCATCCCGGTTTTCCGCCAATCCCGAGGGATTTGGGGCTGACTCATTCCCGGCTGAGCCCCCGGGGTGTCGCAAGAGGCTTTTTTGGGACCTCACGTGTCCCCTCCAGGCCCCGCTCGGCCCCCGCGCCTCAGTTTCCCGTTCCGGGGCTCCCGGGCTCCAGCGGCAGCCTGGGATCGGCTGGGATCGGCTGGAATCCCGCTGGGATCCGGGTGGGATGAGCCGGCCTGGCCGGTCCGCCTTGCCCGGGAAGATTTTGGGATCACCGCGGGCTGGGAATGGCGTCACTCCAGCCCTTCCCGGGATTTTGGGGTGCGGGAGGAGCCGCGCGGGGATCCGGGGCGGCTCCACCCCCAAAAGACGCCGGAGACCCCCCCCCCAAATTCCTTCCCCAACCCCAAAAAGGAGCTGGATCCCCCAAAAGGATCCCCCAAAAGGATCCCCCAATCCCTACCGAAGCGAGGTGGGGACACCGAGGTGACCCCAAATCCTTGCCGGTGGGGGGCGGGGCGGGGACCGAGCGGGGACCCGGGGGGGGGGGGGTTTGGTTGGGGGGTCCCGGGGATTTTGGGGTCGCCGCGGGACTCACTTGGCCGCCAGGGTGTTGATGGAGCCGGTGAGGAGCATGAGCGCGGCCAGGCCCAGCTGGTACCGGGACCACGCCATGGCCCCCCCGGCACCGCCGCCACCCACGGACGCGCCCACCGGGAGAGGCCGCGCCCACCGGGAGAGAGCCATGCCCACCGGGAAAGGCCACACCCACCGGGAGAGGCCACGCCCACCGGGAGAGAGCCATGCCCACCGGGAGAGGCCACGCCCACCGGGAGAGGCCACGCTCACCGGGAGAGGCCACGCCCACCGGGAGAGGCCGCGCCCACCGGGAGAGGCCACGCCCACCGGGAAAGGCCACACCCACCGGGAGAGGCCACACCCACCGGGAGAGGCCGCGCCCACCGGGAGAGGCCACGCCCACCGGGAAAGGCCACACCCACCGGGAGAGGCCACACCCACCGGGAGAGGCCGCGCCCACCGGGAGAGGCCACGCCCACCGGGAAAGGCCACACCCACCGGGAGAGGCCACGCCCACCGGGAGAGGCCACACCCACCGGGAGAGGCCACGCCCACCGGGAGAGGCCACGCCCACCGGGAAAGGCCACGCCCACCGGGAGAAGGCCACGCCCACCGGGGAAGGCCCCATTGTGGAAGCCACGCCCCCCGGGTTTGGCCACGCCCACCGAGCAATGGGCGGGAAGCGCGATGTAAATGACCCCACTTCATTTGCATATCCACGCCCACTCCCCCCCCTTGTTTTGCATACCCGCGCCGCCGCTGCTCCGGTGCCGCCGGTGCCGGGGATTCCGTCCCGGGAATTCGGTGATGGGGATTCGGTGATGGGGATTCGGTGATGGGAATTCGGTCCCCGGGGATTCTGTTCCGGGAATTCTGTTCCAGGAACTCTGTCCCGGGAATTCGGTCCCGGGGATCCTTTGCTGGGAATTCTGTCCCGGGGATTCTGTCCCGGGGATTCTGTCCCGGGAATTCTGTCCTGGGAATCCTGTCTTGGGACTTTGTTCCGAGGATTTTCTCCCTGGGAATTCTGTCCCAGGGAATCTTCCCCAGGATTCTGTCTTGGGAATTCTGACCTGGGAATTCTGTCCCGGGGATTCTGTCCCGGGGACTCCGTCTTGGGACTTTGTTCCGGGGATTTTCTCCTGGGAATTCTGTCTCAGGGAATCTTCCCGACGATTCCGTCTTAGGAATTCTGACCTGGGAATTCTGTCCCGGGGCTTCTGTCCCGGGGATTCTGTCCCGGGGACTCCGTCTTGGGACTTTGTTCCGAGGATTTTGTCCTGGGATTTCTGTCCTGGGAATTCTGTCCCAGGGAATCTTCCCCAGGATTCTGTCTTGAGAATTCTGACCTGGGATTTCTGTCCCGGGAATTCTGACCTGGGAATTCTGTCCCGGTGACTCTGTCTTGGGATTTCTGACCTGGGATTTCTGACCTGGGAATTCTGACCTGGGAATTCTGACCTGGGATTTCTGTTCCGGGGATTCTGACCTGGGAATTCTGTCCCGGTGACTCTGTCTTGGGAATTCTGACCTGGGATTTCTGACCTGGGATTTCTGAACTGGGATTTCTGTCCTGGGAATTCTGTCCCAGGGAATCTTCCCGAGGGTTCTGTCTTGGGAATTTTGTCCTGGAGATTCCGTCCCGGGGATTCTGTCCCGGGGATCCATTCCCGGGAATTCTGTCCTGGGAATTCTGTCCTGGAGATCCCCGTCCCGGTGATTTTGTCTCGGGAATTTTGTCCCGGGAATTCTGTCCTGGGGGTTCCCGTCCCGGTGCTCCCATCCCGGTGATTCCCGTCCCGGGGCCGCCGTTCCTCCGTCGCGGGTCCCCCCCGTGTCCCCGCGGGCCCGGCAGGTGGCGCGGGCGGAGCGGGGCCGGGATCGCCGGGAGCCATTCCCGGGATTCGGGACCCGCAGGACCCGCCCGGGATAAACTCGGGATAAACTTGTCCGGGACAAACCTGCCGGGGATAAACCTGACCAGGATAAACTCGGGATAAACCTGCCTGGGATAAACCTGACCAGGATAAACCTGCCTGGGATAAACCCGACCGGGATAAACCCGGGATAAACCTGACCAGGATAAACCTGACCAGGATAAACCTGACCAGGATAAACCCGGGATAAACCTGCCTGGGATAAACCTGACCAGGATAAACCCAGGATAAACCTGTCTGGGATAAACCTGACCAGGATAAACTCGGGATAAACCTGCCTGGGATAAACCTGACCAGCATAAACCTGCCTGGGATAAACCCGACCGGGATAAACCCGACCGGGATAAACCTGCCTGGGATAAACCTGACCAGGATAAACCTGCCTGGGATAAACCCGACCGGGATAAACCCGGGATAAACCTGCCTGGGATAAACCTGACCAGGATAAACCTGACCAGGATAAACCCGGGATAAACCTGCCTGGGATAAACCTGACCAGGATAAACCCAGGATAAACCTGTCTGGGATAAACCTGTCTGGGATAAACCTGTATGGGATAAACCTGTCTGGGATAAACCCGACCGGGATAAACCCGGGATAAACCTGTCTGGGATAAACCTGACCAGGATAAACCCGACCAGGATAAACCTGTCTGGGATAAACCTGTCTGGGATAAACCTGACCAGGATAAACCCGGGATAAACCTGTCTGGGATAAACCTGACCAGGATAAACTCGGGATAAACCTGTCTGGGATAAACCTGCGATAAACTCGGGATAAACCTGCCTGGGATAAACCTGACCAGGATAAACCTGACCAGGATAAACCTGGGATAAACCTGCCTGGGATAAACCTGACCAGGATAAACCCGACCAGGATAAACTCGGGATAAACCTGTCTGGGATAAACCTGACCGGGATAAACCTGTCTGGGATAAACCTGACCAGGATAAACCTGACCAGGATAAACCCGGGATAAACCTGCCTGGGATAAACCTGACCAGGATAAACTCGGGATAAACCTGCCTGGGATAAACCTGACCAGGATAAACCTGACCAGGATAAACCCGGGATAAACCTGTCTGGGATAAACCTGCGATAAACTCGGGATAAACCTGTCTAGGATAAACCTGACCAGGATAAACCTGACCAGGATAAACCCGGGATAAACCTGCCTGGGATAAACCTGACCAGGATAAACTCGGGATAAACCTGTCTGGGATAAACCTGCGATAAACTCGGGATAAACCTGTCTAGGATAAACCCGGGATAAACCTGTCTGGGATAAACTTGTCTGGTATAAACCCAACTGGTATAAACCCGACTGGGATAAACCCGGGATAAACCGGCCCAGGACAAACCTGCCCGGGATAATCCCAGGCAGTGGCGCCGTCCCCCCGTTCCTCCCCCCGGGCCTGCCCCGTAGTCGGTGATGGATTGTTGTTCCTGCCCCTTTCCCAGCCCTTTCCCAGCCCTTTCCCAGCCCCTTTCCCAGCCCCTTTCCAGCCCTTTTCCATCCCCTTTCCATCCCCTTTCCCAGCCCTTTCCCAGCCCCCTTTCCAGCCCCTTTCCCAGCCCTTTCCCAGCCCTTTTCCAGCCCTTTCCCAGCCCTTTTCCAGCCCCTTTCCCAGCCCCTTTCCCAGCCCCTTTCCAGCCCTTTTCCATCCCCTTTCCAGCCCCTTTCCCAGCCCTTTCCCAGGCCTTTTCCAGCCCTTTCCCAGCCCTTTCTCAGCCCCTTTCCCAGCCCCTTTCCAGCCCTTTTCCATCCCCTTTCCATCCCCTTTCCCAGCCCTTTTCCATCCCCTTTTCCAGCCCCCTTTCCAGCCCTTTCCCAGCCCTTTTCCAGCCCCTTTTCCTGACCTTTTCCATCCCATTCCCAGCCCCTTTTCCAGCCCCTTTTCCATCCCCTTTTCCAGCCCTTTTCCAGCCCTTTCCCAGCCCCTTTCCCAGCCCTTTTCCATCCCCTTTTCCAACCCCATTTTCCAGCCCCTTTTTCCAGCCACTTTCCAGCGGCCGTGACCGCCGGAGGACGCGGGGGGAGGGGGGAGTGTGAAATTCCCACTCCAAGGCCGGGATCGGGATGGGATTAACCCTTCCCAGGGCTGGGAGTGTGAAATTCCCACTCCAAGGGTGGGATCGGGATGGGATTAACCCTTCCCAGGGCTGGGAGTGTGAAATTCCCATTCCAAGGCCGGGATCGGGATGGGATTAACCCTTCCCAGGGCTGGGGGTGTGAAATTCCCATTCCAAGGCCGGGATCGGGATGGGATTAACCCTTCCCAGGGCTGGGGCTGGAAATTCCCACTCCAAGGCCGGGATCGAGATGGGATTAACCCTTCCCTGGACTAGGAGTGTGGAATTCTCCAAGCTCCGGCTCATCCCAGCTCCCCCAGTCCCTCGGGATCGGGACACCGAGCACCTGGATCTGCCTCTGGACCCCCGGTGACCCCATTCCCGAAATCCCGAGTTTATCCCGGTCCCCCGTGGGGACCTCTTGGATCCAAAGGGAGAAGGGGAAGGCAGCGGGATGGGGCCACCTCCTGTCCCTGCATCCATGGAAACACCGGGAATCCGGGGCCCCCCGGGATCCCGGAGATGGGATAAGGGCACATCCACAGCCTCGGGATCAGGAGGATCCATGGCCGGAACCTGGGAACGTCCCTGTGCCCATCCCGGTTATCCCAAACTTCCCGCTTCCCTCAGCATCCAGAGGCATCGGGGCCACGTTTGGGATGGGATGCGGAAAACCAGGATAAGAAAACCACGGATTCCCCTTCCCAACATCATCTCCCCTGGGAAGGGAAAACATAAAGAATTAACAGGGAATTTTTAAAGATGAAACCCTTAATTACCAAAAATTCCTTCGGATCCCAAGGCAGCCCCAGTTTTCCTCTCATTTTTCCCCCATTCATGCCTCAGTCTCCCCTGTTTTCCCCCTGTTTCCGCCCCCTTTCCCACCGGGATAACGACCTTTCCTCCCACTCCCGGCGGTTCACAGGAGTCGGGATGAGCCCTGGGATGAGCTTCCCCCACGGCAGGAATTTTAAGTCGCTCCGATGGATTGTAAATATTTGGGATACGGCTGACGGGGAAGATTTAAACGCTTTAAGAGGGGAAAAATTGGCTCAAGATTCCCGAATCCCTCGGGATCTGCCCGGAGGCTCCTGCCCCGTCCCTGGACCTGCCAGAGAAGCCCCTCTGGATCCCTCTGGATCCCTCTGGATCCTCGGGAATGCGCTGTGTTCCCAAATGCTGGAGGCAGCTGAGCTTTGTGCTGTTTTCCATGGGAAAATCCCGGCTCCGTTGTTTTCTCCGTTGGGAATTTGGACATGGAAAATAGGGCGGGATTAAAGGATGGATGCAAGGATGGAGCCATGGATGGATGGATGGAAGGAAGGAGCTGGGAATGTCCAGCTGGAGAAGGGAAGAATCCAGGGAATCCTTGGAGCCCCTTCCCGAGCCTAATGGGGCTCCAGAAGAGCTGGAGAGGGATTTGGGACAAGGGCTGGAAGGACCTTAAATCCCATCCCATTCCCACCCCGACACTTCCCACTATCCCAGGTTGCTGCAGGCCCCGTCCAGCCTGGCCTTGGTCCGGGAATCCCTTTTCCCAAAGGATGTGGAATCCCTGGATGAGCTCCAAGCCAAATCACCTCGTCTCCCTCATCCTGGGAAAGGTCAGGAGTGGGATAGAGCCTTATCCCAAAGAGAATCCGGTGTTTCCCGAATTTGCCGAGCGGAGTCGATGGAGCAGCAGCGTGGGGGGATCCCAGGGCAGCGGGATCCTCCTTTCCCAACCCTCGTTCCCTCTCCAGACCCCGAGGGAAGATTCCAAGGTGGTGCTGGGGATCGGGATCCTCCTCTCCCAGCCCTTCACTCCCCACAGATCCCACGGGAAGGAGCCGAGGTGGTGCCAAATTCCCACAGGAGCGGGATCCTCCTTTCTCAGATCCCAAGGAAAGGAACCGAGGTCCCAGGGATCAGAATCTGCCTTTCCCAGATCCCAAGGGAAGGAGCCGAGGTCCCAGGGATCAGGATCCTCCTTTCCCAGATCCCGAGGGAAGGAGCTGAGGTCCCAGGGATCAGGATCCTCCTTTCCCAGATCCCGCGGGAAGGAGCCGAGGTGGTGCCAAGGTCCCACAGGAGCGGGATCCGCCTTTCCCAGATCCCGAGGGAAGGAGCCCAAGTCCCAGAGGATTGGGGTTCTCCTCTCCCAGTTCCCGAGGGAAGAACCCGAGGTGGTACCAAGGACCCGGGGGATCGGGATCCTCCTCTCCCAGCCCCTCTTCCCCTCCCAGATCCCAAGGGAAGAATCCGAGGTCCCAGAGGATCGGGATCCTCCTTTCCCATATCCCAAAGTAAAGATTGGAGGCGATGCCGAGATCTCAAAGGATCAGGACCCTCCTCTCCCAGATCCCGAGGGAAGAATCCGAGGTCCCAGAGGATCGGGATCCTCCTTTCCCATATCCCAAAGTAAAGACTGGAGGTGATGCCGAGATCCCAAAGGATCAGGACCCTCCTCTGGCAGATCCCGAGGGAAGAATCCCAAGTCCCCGAGGATCGGGACCCTCCTCTCCCAGCCCCTCCTCCCTCTCCCTCTCCCTCGGGAAGATCCCAGGCACTCCCGATTTTCCAACAATCCTTTATTTCTCTCTCCAAGGAATTGAATCCCGCGGGACAGATCGGCTTTGGCATGAGAACCAGGGAACCCTTCCCGGTGGGAATTGGGCGCCCCTGGATGAGGAAGATGCAGAAATTCCTCCCTGGAATCATCAGGAATTGTCCCTCCCGAGCCTCCTCGCCGACGGATATTCCTGGAATTCCACGGATAGCGCCGTTTACAATAAATATCCTCTGGAATCTCACACACGGACAGCTCAAGGATCAGAAATCCGTGGATTTTCCTCTCTGGAAAGGCGACAAAACATCCCCAAAGTCCCTTCCCTGTTGTGTCCCCTCCAGGGGACTTTGGGTGCTGGGAGGGGAAAATCCCATCCTGGAAGGGTGGGAATGGGAGAGGAGGGAAGTTTTGCTTCCCTGTGGGGGTGGGGGTGACAGAGGTGACCCCCGGGGTATCCCGGGAATTCTGGGACCATCCCAGGGGTGAGGGTGGGGGCGGGAAGGGCTGTGGAGGGAAGGACGGAAAAGTGCTGTAATATCCCGAATTTCCCCCAAATACCTCTCCAGGGGGAACAGTTCCATCCCCGGAGCCTCGGTGAGGATGGAGATGGGGATCCCAGGGAATGATATCCCAAATTGTCCCTAAAATACCTCCCCAGGCGTAAGAATTCCATCCTGGAGTCCTGGTGAGAATGGAGATGGAGATCCCAAGGGATAATTTCCCAAAAATACCTCCCTGAGGGGAACAGATCCATCCCTGGAGAATTGGTGAGGATGGAAATGGGAATCCCAGGGGAAAATTGTCCCCAAAATTCCTCCCCGAGGCAAAAATTCCATTCCCAGAGTCTCAGTGGGGATGGAGATGGGGATCTCCAGGAAAAATATCCCAGATTTTCCCTAAAATACCTTCCCAGTGGGAACAATTCCATCCCTGGTGGCTTGGTGAGGATGGAGATCCCAAGGGAATCTATCCTGGATTTTCCCCAAAATACCTCTCGGAGGGAAGTAATACCATCCCTGGATTCTTGAGGAGGATGGAAATGGGGATCCCAGGGGAAAATATCCCAAATTGTCCCCAGACACCTTCCCGAGGGGAACAATTCCATCCGCAGAGCCTCGGCAGGGCTGGGCATGGAGATCCCATGGCACCGACCGGCCCCCCGCGGGAGATTCCCACTGAATCCCGTGGGTGATTCCCGCTGAATCCCATGGGTGATTCCCGCTAAATCCCATGGGTGATTCCCGCTGAATCCCGCGGGTGATTCCCGCTGAATCCCATGGGTGATTCCCGCTAAATCCCATGGGTGATTCCCGCTGAATCCCGCGGGAGATTCCCACTGAATCCCGCGGGCGATTCCCGCTAAATCCCGCGGGTGATTCCCGCTGAATCCCGCGGGTGATTCCCGCTAAATCCCATGGGTGATTCCCCCTAAATCCCATGGGTGATTCCCCCTAAATCCCATGGGTGATTCCCCCTAAATCCCACGGGCGATTCCCGCTAAATCCCACGGGCGATTCCCGCTGAATCCCGCGGGCGATTCCCGCTGAATCCCATGGGTGATTCCCGCTAAATCCCGTGGGTGATTCCCGCTGAATCCCACGGGTGATTCCCGCTGAATCCCATGGGTGATTCCCGCTAAATCCCGTGGGTGATTCCCGCTGAATCCCGTGGGTGATTCCCGCTAAATCCCATGGGCGATTCCCGCTGAATCCCGTGGGTGATTCCCCCTAAATCCCACGGGCGATTTCCGCTGAATCCCGCGGGTGATTCCCGCTAAATCCCACGGGTGATTCCCGCCGAATCCCGCGGGTGATTCCCGCTAAATCCCATGGGTGATTCCCGCTGAATCCCATGGGTGATTCCCGCTAAATCCCGCGGGTGATTCCCCCTAAATCCCGCGGGTGATTCCCGCTGAATCCCATGGGTGATTCCCACTGGATCCCTCGGGTGATTCCCCCTAAATCCCGCGGGTGATTCCCGCTGAATCCCGCGGGTGATTCCCGCTGAATCCCGCGGGCGATTCCCGCTGAATCCCGCGGGCGATTCCCGCTAAATCCCGCGGGTGATTCCCGCTGAATCCCACGGGTGATTCCCGCTAAATCCCACGGGTGATTCCCGCTGAATCCCGCGGGCGATTCCCGCTGAATCCCGCGGGCGATTCCCGCTAAATCCCGTGGGTGATTCCCGCTGAATCCCGTGGGCGATTCCCGCTGAATCCCGCGGGTGATTCCCACTGAATCCCACGGGTGATTCCCGCTGAATCCCACGGGTGATTCCCGCTAAATCCCACGGGCGATTCCCGCTGAATCCCGCGGGCGATTCCCCCTAAATCCCGCGGGCGATTCCCGCTGAATCCCGCGGGCGATTCCCGCTAAATCCCACGGGCGATTCCCGCTGAATCCCGCGGGTGATTCCCGCTGAATCCCGCAGGTGATTCCCGCTGAATCCCATGGGTGATTCCCCCTAAATCCCACGGGCGATTCCGGCTCAATCCCATGGGTGATTCCCCCTAAATCCCATGGGTGATTCCCGCTAAATCCCGCGGGTGATTCCCCCTAAATCCCGCGGGTGATTCCCGCTCAATCCCGCGGGTGATTCCCACTGGATCCCTCGGGTGATTCCCCCTAAATCCCGCGGGTGATTCCCGCTGAATCCCGCGGGTGATTCCCGCTGAATCCCGCGGGCGATTCCCGCTAAATCCCACGGGTGATTCCCGCTAAATCCCACGGGTGATTCCCGCTGAATCCCGCGGGTGATTCCCGCTAAATCCCACGGGCGATTCCCGCTGAATCCCGCGGGCGATTCCCCCTAAATCCCGCGGGCGATTCCCGCTGAATCCCACAGGCGATTCCCGCTAAATCCCGCGGGTGATTCCCGCTAAGTCCCATGGGTGATTCCTGCTAAATCCCACAGGTGATTCCTGCTAAATCCCATGGACTCCCAGCACTGCCCTCCCACAAAGGGTTAAGACGACCCCAAATCCCGGGAAGAGCAGGGTTTGGAGCAGCCTACGTGACTCCCAGCTGCTTTTCCGGCCGGCTGATGTGGAAAAGCTCCGGCTAAGCCCCTCTTAGCCTGATTTCCATGGCCGTGGGGTCCGTCTGCACTTCCCAGGGAATTCCCGAGGATCCAGAGCGTGGAGAGGGCAGGACTGGGAGGTGCCCCCCCAATCCCGCTGGATTCCGAGGCTCCCCCGCTCTCCCAACTTTCACATTTTCAAGGAGTGGTTTTTTTTGTGAAATAAAAATCCGAGAGGTTTAAATTAAAATCCCAATCTGGAGCGAACCGGGATCTGGGATCTGGGCCCGCTCCGGCGTCATTCCGGAGTCCAGAGCAGCTTCCTCGGGATCCGGGCCAGGGGGCGAAGGGGCTACACGGAGCTGCGGCGCTTGGCGAATCCCGGGAAGGCCGCCAGGCTCTGGAGCCCGGTGGACACGGAGCTGATGGCGGAACGCCGGGAATGGCAGAAGCACCGGTGCTCCGGAGTCTCGGGACAGCGGGCGGGCGAGGAGTGGCTGCGCTCCACGCCCGTGTCCGAGCTGGACAAATCCCTGGGAATGATCATGGGGATGGAATACTGCAGCTTCTCGCGGCTCTTGTACCACAGGCACGAGCACATGGACTGGAAGTGCAGCACCTCGGCGTAGACGTTCCGGAAGCCGCTCTCGGCCGGGGCCACCGCGGCGGCCTCGGGGACGGCGGGGACGGCGCCGGGCCGGGCGGCCCGGCTGAGCAGCGCCCGCTGCTCGGCGTCCCGGCGCTCGTCCTCGGCGTTCATGGTCATGAAGCGCAGCACCACCAGGTTGAGGAAGGCGCCGATGACCGTGAGCCCCGCCAGGATGTAGACGAAGCTGAAGGCCACGTACTGCGGCTGCGTCTGCAGCGCCTGGTCCTTCTGCAGCGCCACGTAGTCGCCGAAGCCGATGGTGGTCAGCGTGATGAAGCAGTAGTAGTAGGCCTGGAAGAAGCTCCAGTTCTCGTAGTGCGAGAAGGCGGCGGCGCCGATGCAGAGCGTGCTGACGCAGGAGAAGAAGCCGATGGTCACCATGTTGGCCATGGACACCTCCGGCCGCCGCATGCCCAGGCGCTTCTTGAGGCGCCGCAGCAGCGAGCGCACCCAGGTGTTGATGCGCTCGCCCAGGCTCTGGAACATCACGAGCGTCAGGGGGATGCCCAGCAGCGCGTAGAGCATGCAGAACACCTTCCCGCCGTCCGTGCTGGGCGCCGCGTGCCCGTAGCCTGGGGAGAAGGGAGAGAGGGATCGGATCCGTGCTCCCGGCGGGAATCGCGAGTGGGGAAGGGCGCTCGGAAGCGCGGGAGTGGCGGAATCCCGGAATGGTTTGGGTGGGAGAGGAGATTAAAGCTCATCCCGATCCAATGCTGACACCTGCCACGATCTCAGGGTGCTCCAGCCTGGCCTTGGGCACTGCCAGGGATCCAGGGGCAGCCACAGCTTCTCTGGGAATTCCAGCCCAGCCGGGAATTCCTTCCCAAGATCCCACCCCAAGCTCCCCTTTCCCACTGGGAAGCCATTCCCTGCCTCCTGCCCCTCCAGCCCTTTCCCAAATCCCAGCTCTCCTGGAGCCCCTTTAGGCTCGGGAAGCGGCTCCAAGGATTCCCGGGATCTTTCCCTTCTCCAGTTGAACATTCCCAGCTCTCCCAGCCTGGCATTGGATCCATCCCCATCCTGACTCCTCTCCAAGAAAGAGTTTCAGGAACGAGGGGCTTCACTTGGAATCTCAGGGCTCCAGGAAGTGTCTCCCTTCCCTTTTCCTCCCTTTTCCCATCCCCGACTTCCACAAAGATCCCTCTGGAAGGATTCTGAGTCTCCTTTAGCATGGAATCCTGGAATGGTTTGGGGGGGAGGGAGGGACCTCAAATCCCACCTCCTTCCAACCCCGACACCTTCCACTCTCCCAGGCTGCTCCAAGCCCCATCCAGCTTTTCCTTGGACACTCCCAGGGATCCAGGGGACAGCCACAGCTTCCCTGGGAATCCTGTGCCGGTGACGATGTTTGGATGGACCCCTGGCTTTGGGCACTGGGGATCCCACTCCCCAAAATTCCCATCCCAGAGCCGCGGAGATGGGGAGATCGGGAATTCTGGCGGTCTCGGGGCCCAAGGGCTCCGTTTGCGCTCTGTCACCCCCGCCCTGCCCCGTCCCGGTGCCCCAGTTCCCGCCATCCAGGGGCTGCATCCGCATCCAGCCCCGGCAGCAGCTGCGCTCCCGTAATCCCTCGACGCTGCAGATGGGATTTATCCCGCTCCGTGCAGGCGGATCGGCGCTCCCGGATGGATCCCGGGATGGCCTGGCCAGGGCCAGCTCAGGCCTTGGGATGGGGGTGGCAGGAACCCGCTGTTCCTCTTTTCCTGTCCCTTTTCCTGTCCCTGTCTTCCTTTTCCTTTTCCATCCCTTTCCAATCCCTTTCCAATCCCTTTCCCTTTCCTTCTCTTTCTTCCTTTCCCTTTCTCTTTCTTCTTTCTCATTTTTCTCTTTTCCTCCTTTTCCTCCTTTTTCTCCTTTTCCTTTTCTGTTCCTTCTCCTTTTCCTCCTTTCCCTTTGTCTTCCCCTTTCCTTATCTTTTTTCTTTCCCTTTCTCTTTTTCCTTTTCTTCCTTTTCTTCTTTCTTTCTTTTTCCTTTCCATCCTTTTCCGTGTCCTTTCCCCTTTTCCAATTCCCTTTTCCTTTTCTTTCTTACTTTCCCTTTTTCTGTTTTTCATTTTCCTCCTTTCCCTCTTTTCCCTTTCTCTTTTTCCCTTCCCCCTTTTCTCTTTCCTTTCCACTTCCCTCTTTTCCCTCTCCCTTTTCCTTTCCCTTTCCCAGGAAACCTGGGAGCAGACAGGAGCAGAGGCTGCCCGGGAGACTCCAAACCCTTCCCTGGGACTCGGAGCATTCCTGGGACAGGCCCTGGGCCCCTTTTCCAAGGCCTATCCCAGACCAGTCCCCCAAACCCTTGGGAATGCCGAGAGCAGCTCATCCGGCCCCTGTCCCTAATCCCGACCCTGTGTCCCCCTCGCTGCCACCCTGGGGGGGACAAGGATTGAGCTGGAGCGAGGGGAAAACCGGGATCGCGGGATCTCCTCCAGGGAGGGGCTGCCATGGGATCGTCTCTGTGGGAGACAGGGAGGGATGGAATCGGCAGAGAGGGAATCAACGGAGAGGGAATCGATGGAGAGGGAATTGATGGAGAGGGAATCGATGGAGAGGGAATCAGTGGGAAGGAATCCATGGAGAGGGAATCGATGGAGAGGGAAACAACAGGGAGGGAATTGATGGAGAGGGAATCAGTGGGAGGGAATCGATGGGAAGGAAATGATGGGAGGGGATTGATGGGAGGGAATCGATGGAGAGAGAGCAACACCTGAGAGAGGCACCTGAGAGCATCTCTGGGGAGCAACACCTGAGCATCACCAAAAAACATCACCTGGGACATCACCTGAGAGCATCACCAAGAACATCAGTGGAGAGCATCACCTGAGCATCACCTGAGAGCGTCATCCGGACATCCCTGAAGAGCAGCACCTAAAATCATCACCTGAGAGCATCCCCTGAGCATCACCTGAGAGCATCACCTGAGACCACCACCAGAAAACATCACCTGAGAGAGAGCATCACTGGAGAGCATCACCTGAGCATCACCTGAGAGCATCACCTGAGAGCATCACCTGAGAGCATCACCTGGGAGCATCAGCTGAGAGCATCATTGGAGCATCACCTGAGAAACACCTGAGAGCATCAGCTGAGAAACACCTGAGAGCATCAGCTGAGAGCATCACCTGAGAGCATCATTGGAGCATCGCCTGAGCATCACCTGAGAGCATCACCTGAGAACCACCCGAGAGCATCCCCTGAGAGCATCGCCTGCTCCTCGTGTGCTCCCTGCTCCTCCCTCGTGTCCCTTCCCTGTTCCTCGTGTCCCTTCCTGCCCCTTCTGTCCCTCTCCATGCTCCTCATGTCCCTTCCCTGTTCCCCATGTCCTTCTCACTCCCTGTGTCCCTTCCCTTGCTCCCTGTGTCCCTTCCCTTGCTCCCTGTGTCCTTTCCCTGTTCCCTGTGTCCATCTCTCCCTGCTCCCTGTGTCCATCTCTCCCTATTCCCTGTGTCCATCTCTCCCTGCTCCCTGTGTCCATCTTTCCCTGCTCCCAGTGTCCATCTCTCCCTGCTCCCTGTGTCCATCTCTCCCTGCTCCTTGTGTCCCTCTCTCCCTGTTCCCTGTGTCCATCTCTCCCTGCTCCCTGTGTCCATCTCTCCCTGCTCCCTGTGTCCTTTCCCTGCTCCCTGTGTCCTTTCCCTGCTCCCTGTGTCCATCTCTCCCTGCTCCCTGTGTCCATCTCTCCCTGCTCCGTGTCCCTCTCTCCCTGTTCCCTGTGTCCATCTCTCCCTGCTCCCTGTGTCCATCTCTCCCTGTTCCCTGTGTCCCTCTCTCCCTGCTCCTTGTGTCCCTCTCTCCCTGCTCCCTGTGTCCATCTCTCCCTGCTCCGTGTCCCTCTCTCCCTGTTCCCTGTGTCCATCTCTCCCTGCTCCCTGTGTCCATCTCTCCCTGTTCCCTGTGTCCCTCTCTCCCTGCTCCCTGTGTCCCTCTCTCCCTGCTCCCTGTGTCCATCTCTCCCTGCTCCCTGTGTCCATCTCTCCCTGCTCCTTGTGTCCTTTCCCTGCTCCCTGTGTCCATCTCTCCCTATTCCCTGTGTCCATCTCTCCCTGCTCCCTGTGTCCATCTTTCCCTGCTCCCAGTGTCCATCTCTCCCTGCTCCCAGTGTCCATCTCTCCCTGCTCCTTGTGTCCTTTCCCTGCTCCCTCTGTCCTTTCCCTGCTCCCAGTGTCCATCTCTCCCTGCTCCCTGTGTCCTTTCCCTGCTCCCTGTGTCCATCTCTCCCTGCTCCGTGTCCCTCTCTCCCTGCTCCCAGTGTCCATCTCTCCCTGCTCCCTGTGTCCATCTCTCCCTGCTCCCTGTGTCCTTTCCCTGCTCCCTGTGTCCTTTCCCTGCTCCCTGTGTCCATCTCTCCCTGCTCCCTGTGTCCCTCTCTCCCTGCTCCGTGTCCCTCTCTCCCTGTTCCCTGTGTCCATCTCTCCCTGCTCCCTGTGTCCATCTCTCCCTGCTCCCTGTGTCCCTCTCTCCCTGTTCCCTGTGTCCATCTCTCCCTGCTCCCTGTGTCCATCTTTCCCTGCTCCCTGTGTCCATCTTTCCCTGCTCCCAGTGTCCATCTCTCCCTGCTCCCAGTGTCCATCTCTCCCTGCTCCTTGTGTCCTTTCCCTGCTCCCTCTGTCCTTTCCCTGCTCCCAGTGTCCATCTCTCCCTGCTCCTTGTGTCCTTTCCCTGCTCCTTGTGTCCTTTCCCTGTTCCCTGTGTCCTTCTCTCCCTGTTCCCTGTGTCCTTTCCCTGTTCCCTGTGTCCTTTCCCTGCTCCCAGTGTCCATCTCTCCCTGCTCCCAGTGTCCATCTCTCCCTGCTCCCTGTGTCCATCTCTCCCTGCTCCGTGTGTCCTTTCCCTGCTCCTTGTGTCCTTTCCCTGTTCCCTGTGTCCTTCTCTCCCTGTTCCCTGTGTCCTTTCCCTGTTCCCTGTGCCCTTTCCCTGTTCCCTGAGTCCCTTCCCTGCTCCTCGTGCTCAATCCGGAGTCACATCCCCAGCCCTCATCCCGCCCTCCACCATCCCCTTCCCATCATCCCAAATCTCGCCATTCCAGCTGTTTGGGATGGATTTTGGGATGGAGCCTCCAGCAGTGCCCACGGGTGTCTTCCCAAAACCTCCCTGAGCATCCTCCTGCCTTTCCCTGCCTTTCCCTGCCTGCTCCTGCCCTCTCCAGCCGCCTCCAGCCTCTCCATCCCTCTGCATCCCTCTCCAGCCTCCCGGAGCTATTTTTAGCCCTCTTTCCCGAGGGAAGGGAGTTTATGAGCTCTCCAAGCGTCCGTCAATCCCCCGATCCGCCCCCCCCGTCCCCGGTTTTAGCAGGAGCTGCCTGAGCTCCGGCACGTCTGAGCTTGGGGGAGAAGGTCGGGAACGGCAGATCCAGCCAGCGGCGAGAGGGAAAACCCCGGGAAAGCGGCGCAGGGGGTGACCCCCAAATCCCTCTGGGACCCGCGGCTGGCGAGGAATTGTGTCGGAGAGCAGGGCCACATTCCAGCCTGGAAATCCGCCGGGAATAAGCCCTGAAATCCCGGCTCCTTCTCCACCTCCTGCCCCCCTCCACCACCCCCCAGTCCTTCCCAGCTCCCAGAGGTGTCCCGGGAGCGCTGGAGCCGAGGGACGGCGGGGTCGGGATCCCGCTGCGGGCGGGCCGGGAGCAGGGATCGTGTCCCCAGGGAGGGAGGATGACACGTCCCGAAGGAACGCGGCCGATCCTGGCCTTTTTAGGGATGGAGGAGCGGGGCTGGATCCGGCCCCGGAGCAGGTGCAGGGCTGGCCCCGGGCCGGGAGCGAAGCCCGGCTGTCGGAGCGATGGACGGCCGGGATTAGCGGGACAGCTGCGGGAACGGGAACGGCGAGGGGGAAAATGGGACGCGGCTGGAGCGGGCAGAGGGTTGGGAAGGCAGGAAAGGATCACTGGGAATGAGGCTGGAAGGGTGGGAGGGGGATGAGCCCTCCAGGAGGGAGCGCAGGGAGTGGGGCGGGGGATGCGGGGAACCGGGGAATGGGGCAGGGGAAACAGGGAATCGGGGAATCAGGGAGTCGGGGAATCAGGGAGTCAGGGAATCAGGGAGTCAGGGAATCAGGGAGTCAGGGAGTCAAGGAATCGGGGAATCGGGGAATCGGGGAATCGGGGAATCGGGGAATCGGGGAATGGGGTAGGGGGTGCTGGGAATCAGGGAATGGGGCAGGGGAACCAGGGAATCAGGGAATCAGGGAGTCAGGGAGTCAGGGAATCAGGGAGTCGGGGAATTGGGGAGTCAGGGAATCAGGGAGTCGGGGAATCGGGGAGTCAGGGAATCGGGGAATCAGGGAGTCAGGGAATCAGGGAATGGGGCAGGGGGTGCTGGGAATCAGGGAATAGGGGAATGGGGGAATCAGGGAATCAGGGAATGGGGTAGGGGAACCAGGGAACCAGAACAGGGGGATCCAGGGAACCGGGACAGGGGATTCAGGGAATGGGGCGGGGGATGGATGGAGTCTCCTCATGCCAGCCCTTCCCCATATCCCAGTGCTCCCAGTAAGGATCAGCATCTTGCTCCCAGTACGGATTACTGTCCCAGTGCTCCCAGTAAGGATCATTGACCCAGTGCTCCCAGTACGGATTACTGTCCCAGTGCTCCCAGTAAGGATCATTGTCCCAGTGCTCCCACTAAGGATCACTGTCCCCCTGTTCCCAGTAAGGATCAGCATCCCACTGTTCCCAGTAAGGATCATTGTCCCAGTGCTCCCAGTACGGATCACTGTCCTGCTGTTCCCAGTACAGATCACTGTCCCAATGTTCCCAGTAAGGATCACTGTCCCAGTGCTCCCACTAAGGATCAGTATCCCGCTGTTCCCAGTAAGGATCAGCATCCCACTGTTCCCAGTAAGGATCACTGTTCCCAGTGCTCCCAGTAAGGATCAGCATCCCACTGTTCCCAGTAAGGATCAGCATCCCACTGTTCCCAGTAAGGATCACTGTTCCCAGTGCTCCCAGTAAGGATCAGCATCCCACTGTTCCCAGTAAGGATCACTGTCCCAGTGCTCGCAGCAAGGATCAGAATCCCACTGTTCCCAGTAAGGATCACTGTTCCCAGTGCTCCCAGTAAGGATCAGCATCCCACTGTTCCCAGCGCCAGGACTGAGCCCGGCCATCCCAGCTGTCCCCAGGCCGGGGGAGGGGACCCAGCTGTTCCCCAGGAGCCGCCCGCATTCCCGGGAATGGCAACCGAGCCGTGAGAGGGCAGCTGGGAACGGCAGCAGGTGCCGGTGGCTGCGGAATTCCAGCCTGTGCCGGGGAAACCTGGAGCTGGCACCGAGGGACACGGCCAGGGGGACACCTGGGTCCTGCAGAGCCACCAGAATCCCTGGATGGGGCTGAGGGCAGCGGGAAGGGGCCCAGGGACACCTCCTGCAGCCGGAGCAGAGGGATGGGATCTGGAGTGGGATGAGCCGGGAATGAAGAGCTGGAGGGACCCCTGGGACACCCAGAATGCCGACTGTTCCTGTTGCAGCTGTTCCTTGTATCCATCCGTCCATCCATGGATCCATGGATCCATCCATCCATCCATGGATCCATGGATCCATCCATCTGTCCATGGATCCATCCATCCATCCATGGATCCATCCCTCCATGGATCCATCCATCTGTCCATGGATCCATCCATCCATCCATGGATCCATCCCTCCATGGATCCATCCATCCGTGGATCCAATCATCCATCCATCCATGGATCCATCCCTCCATCCCTCCATCCATCCATCCACCCATCCGTGGATCCATCCATCCGTGGATCCATCCCTCCATGGATCCCTCCCTCCACCCATCCATGGATCCATGGATCCCTCCATCCATCCCTCCATCCCTCCCTCCATCCCTCCATCCCTCCATCCATCCATCCATGGATCCATCCATCCATCCCTCCATCCATGGATCCATGGATCCCTCCATCCATCCCTCCATCCATCCATGCCTCCCTCCCTCCATCCCTCTCTCCTCCCACATCCCAAAATCCCCTCTGCTCCGTCTCGCCCTGCTCCCACTTTCCCCCCACCCCGGAAAAGTGGGATGTCATTCCATGGATGGGGTACTGGAACAATGTGAGAGCCCCCATGGGATCCCAAGGATTGGGGACTCCCAGGATTCCCCATTCCCAGCAGGATTGGGGGGGTGGGGGGGGGCTGGATGTGGGGCCGCACCCTGAGTGCCCCCCTTTATTCCCACATCCCCCCAAAATTCCTGCGTCATTCCCAAAGGGATTTGCCTCCACACTGGGATCCCTCCTGGATTTTTTGGGGTGGTGGTGGGGGGGGGGGGGGTGGCTGATTCCCCCCTTCCCCAGCGCCTCCCGCAGCCGGGGGGGTCGGGATGGAGTCATGGAAAATCCCGGCGCCGGCCAAGCTCCCTGTTTGCGCCAAAACTGGCAATTTTTCCTTGGATTCTGGGGCCTCGCCAGCCCCTTCCCGGCCCCCCCCCGCCAGCCCTCCCCTCTCCCTGGAAAAGGGGGGCCCCCAGCAGGAAGGGGGGTCCTGAGCCCATGGATAAGGTGGGATATCCCGGGAATGGGATATCCCAAAGGGGGTGGTCCCAGCTTTGGGAGGGGGCACCGGCTCCAGCGGGAATGAAAAGTCCCACAAGGATTTTAGGATGGATTTGTGTCCCAAAATGGGCAGGGATGGGGGGCCGGGTCCTTCCCGGGAAAGGGGGATCCTGGTCCAGGCACGGAATTCCCTCCCGCAGCATCCAGGGGGTCCTGAGCCCACCTGAGGAGGGACAGAGCCCCCGGCCCCGGGCAGGATTCCAAAGGATCCCTGGGATGGGGATGTGGGATATGGGATATGGGATATGGGATGTGGGATATGGGATATGGGATGGGGATGTGGGATATGGGATGTGGGATATGGAATATGGGATGGGGATATGGGATATGGGATGGGGATGTGGGATATGGGATGGGGATGTGGGATATGGGATATGGGATGTGGGATATGGGATATGGGATGGGGATGTGGGATATGGGATATGGGATATGGGATATGGGATATGGGATATGGGATGGGGATGTGGGATATGGGATGGGGATGTGGGATATGGGATATGGGATATGGGATATGGGATATGGGATATGGGATGGGGATGTGGGATATGGGATATGGGATATGGGATATGGGATATGGGATGGGGATGTGGGATGGGGATATGGGGATATGGGGATATGGGATATGGGATGTGGGATATGGGATGTGGGATATGGGATGGGGATGTGGGAAGGGGGATGGGGGATATGGGATATGGGATGTGGGATATGGAATATGGGATGGGGATATGGGATATGGGATATGGGATATGGGATGTGGGATATGGAATATGGGATATGGGATGGGGATGTGGGATGGGGATATGGGATATGGGATGTGGGATATGGAATATGGGATGGGGATATGGGATATGGGATATGGGATATAGGATATGGGATGTGGGATATGGGATATGGGATATGGGATGGGGATGTGGGATGGGGATATGGGGATATGGGATATGGGATGTGGGATGTGGGATATGGGATGTGAAATGTGGGATGGGAACGTGGGATGGGAATGGGGATGCAGGGCAGGAATGAGGGATGCAGGGATGGATCCAGTCCCTTCTGCCTGGGAGCTGCTGATTCCGTCCATCCCAGAAATCCCATTCCCGGCTCTTGGATCCACACCCAGCCCGAGCCACCAGCCCCGGTGCTCGGGAAAAATTGGGAAAAACTCCTAAACCTCCCAAAACCTGGGATGGTTTTTCCTGGCCCGGATCCGCCCCCCCCCCCCCCCCTCCCCGGCCCGTGGTGTTCGTTCCTTGCTCCCAGCCGGGATTTGCTGGGATTTAAGGAGGAATCTGCTGGGAAAGGCCAGGAGCGGGAATGGATGGCTGCTGTCGCTCCCGGATGGAAAAAAGCCGGGAATTTATGGCCTGGGCGGGAGAGGGGGATGGGAGAGGGATGGAGGGAGAGGGAGGATCCAGAGGGGCTCCGATCCCGATCCCGATCCCGATCCCTGTGCTGAATCCCGTGGGAAAACCCACATGAGGCCTCCCCACCCTCGGGTTTGCCGGAGTCTCCTTGGGAAGAGATTCCCTGGAAAAGGCGCTGGATCCCATCCGGGCTGGGATTGTCACCCCACACCCTCATCCCACCGGGAAGGGGCTCCGATCCCAACAGGAATTCTCCACGTCCTCGTCCACCCGCTTCCTGCTCATTCCCGGTGGGAAAATCCCTGGCAGAGGATCCAGAGGGAACACCCAGGAATCCCAGTATGAAACTGGGAAAGGCAACTGGGAAGGGAGGGAAGTGATCCCGATTTTCCGGTGCTGCTCTCTGACAATTCCCGGGAATGGGACGCCCCAACAACCCCAGGGATGGCCGGGATCGCTCTCCCGGGAAAAGCCAGGAGGGAACAGGAATTCCAGCCCTGGAACTGCGGTGGAATTTCTCCCCTTCCCTGTTAATTCCAAAGCCTATGGATGGTTCGGGAGGTGCCACCAGTGATTTCCATGGGAATGGGGTTTTTTTGTGGAACGGGAACAGCAGCGTCCCGAGGGGATGGAAGGAATTCCAGCCCTGGAATTCCTGTGGGAATTCTCCCCCTTTCCTGTTAATTCCAAGTCCCATTCCCTGTTCCAAGGGGCCACCACAGATTTCCACGGAAATTGGTTTTTTGTGGAACAGCAACGTCCCGAGGGAATGGAAGGAGAAGGGGCCGTTTCCCCAACTGCTCCATGCTCCTTATCCCAGCAATTCCCAAATATTCCCGGAGTTTTTCTCTCAAATCCAGGGAATTCAGTGTCCCCACTGCTGGAGGCGACAGCGCTGACCCCAAATCCCGCCCCATGCCAGGACCGGGAGCAGGGAAAGGCCGTGGATGCCATGGATTGGGAACAGCGGGGGGGCACCGGCCCGGGCGGGACGGGAGGGGACAGGAGGGGACGGGGCTGATAAGGGGGGGGTGATAAAGGGGGTGATAAGAGGGGACAGGGGGTGATAAGGAGGGACAGGGGGTGATAAGGAGGGACAGGGGGTGATAAGAGGGGACAGGAGGTGATAAGAGGGGACAGGAAGGGGTCAGCGAGTGACTGTGAGGACAGAGGGGAACAGGAGGGGACAGAGGAGACAGGGGGTGATAAGGGGGGGACAGGGGGTGATAAGGGGAGACAGGAGGTGATAAGGAGGGACAGGGGGGTGATAAGGAGGGACAGGGGGTGATAAGAGGGGACAGGGGGTGATCATGGGGAACAGAGGGGGACAGGAGGGGACAGAGGAGACAGGGGGTGATAAAGGGGGGACAGGGGGTGATAAGAGGGGATGGGGGGTGATAAGAGGGGACAGGGGGTGATAAGGGGGGACAGGGGGTGATAAGAGGGGACAGGAGGTGATAAGGGGGGACGGGGGGTGATAAGGAGGGACAGGGGGTGATAAAGGGGGACGGGGGGTGATAAGGGGGGACAGGAGGTGATAAGGGGAGACAGGAGGTGATAAGAGTGGACAGGGAGGTGATAAGGGGGGACAGGGGGTGATAAGGGGGGACAGGAGGTGATAAGGGGGGGACAGGGGGTGATAAGGGGGGACAGGGGGTGATAAGAGGGGACAGGAGGTGATAAGGGGGGACGGGGAGGTGATAAGAGGGGACGGGGGGTGATAAAGGGGGACGGGGGGTGATAAGAGGGGACGGGGGGTGATAAGGGGGGACAGGAAGGGGTCAGGGGGTGGCTGTGGGGACAGAGGGGGACAGGAGGGGACAGAGGTGTGACAAATGGGGCAGAAGGGGGGACAGGGGCCACGAAGGGGACACGAGGGGGACTTTGGGGACAGAAGGAGGACAAGGGGGTGAGAAATGGGGTCAGAGGGGAACGGGAAGGGCTGTGGGGGCAGGAGGGGACAGGGGACACGGGGGACAGGAGGGGACAGGGGGTGATGGAGGGGACAGGAGGGGACACGGGGGACAGGAGGGGACAGGGGGTGATGGAGGGGACAGGAGGGGACACGGAGGGGACAGGAGGGGACAGGGGGTGATGGAGGGGACAGGAGGGGACACGGAGGGGACAGGAGGGGACACGGGGGACAGGAGGGGACAGGAGGGGACAGGAGGGGACACGGAGGGGACAGGAGGGGACACGGAGGGGACAGGAGGGGACAGGGGGTGATGGAGGGGACAGGAGGGGACACGGAGGGGACAGGAGGGGACAGAAGGAAAGGGGGGGGCTCTGGGGACAGGAAGGGCCGGGGGGTGACAAATGGGGACAGGAGGGGACGGGGGGCACAGGAGGGGACAGGAGGGGACAAACGGGGACAAGGGGCCCCGGTCTCCTCCCGGCTCCGGTTCCGGGCGCTGTTCCCGTGCCAAAGGCCCGGGCGGGTCGGTGGCAGATGGTGACACCGCGGTGGCGTTTGCCACCTGCTCCCTCTCCGCTGGCGGCCGGGGGGGAGGGGGGAGGATGGGATGGCGTCTTTTGGGATGGCGTCTTTTGGGATGGCGTCTTTTGGGATGGCGTCTTTTGGGATGGCTTTTTTTGGGATCGCGTCTTTTGGGATGGCGTCTTTTGGGATCACATCTTTTGGGATGGCGTTTTTTGGGATGGCTTTTTTTGGGATGGCTTTTTTTGGGATCGCGTCTTTTGGGATGGCGTTTTTCTGGGATGGCGTCTTTCGGGATGGCGTTTTTTGGGATGGCATCTTTTGGGATGGCATCTTTTGGGATGGCGTCTTTTGGGATCACATCTTTTGGGATGGCGTCTTTTGGGATCACATCTTTTGGGATGGCGTTTTTTGGGATGGCTTTTTTTGGGATCGTGTCTTTTGGGATGGCTTTTTTTGGGATCGCGTCTTTTGGGATGGCGTTTTTTTTGGGATCGCGTCTTTTGGGATGGCTTTTTTTGGGATGGCATCTTTTGGGATGGCGTCTTTTGGGATGGCGTTTTTTTGGGATGGCGTCTTTTGGGATGGCGTCTTTTGGGATGGCGTTTTTTTGGGATGGCGTCTTTTGGGATGGAGTCTTTTAGGATGGCATTTTTTTGGGATCGCGTCTTTTGGGATGGCATCTTTTGGGATGGAGTCTTTTGGGATGGCGTATTTTTGGGATGGCGTCTTTTGGGATCACATCTTTTGGGATGGCTTTTTTTGGGATGGCGTATTTTTGGGATGGCGTCTTTTGGGATGGCGTTTTTTTGGGATGGCGTTTTTCTGGGATGGCGTCTTTTGGGATGGCATTTTTTTGGGATCACATCTTTTGGGATGGCGTCTTTTGAGATGGCATTTTTTTGGGATCGCGTCTTTTGGGATGGCGTCTTTTGAGATGGCGTTTTTTTGGGATCGCGTCTCTTGGGATTGCATTTTTTTGGGATCGCATCTTTTGGGATGGCGTTTTTTTGGGATCGCATCTTTTGGGATGGCGTTTTTTGGGAGTGATCCAGAGCCAGCGCAGCCCGCCCTGGCTCGGGGCAGCGGCAGAGGTGACAAGGGACACGCGGGGTGACACCGCCACCCCCCCGGGGACCTGCGCGCTCCAAGGGCGGCCCCGCTCCTTCCCTGCCTCTGGAATTGCGGGGTGGGGACATCCCAGCCCCTGGAATTGCTTTGGAGCAGCGCCGGGAGCTGCTCCTCTCCCGGCTTTTTTTTTTTTTTTTTTCATGGATAAAGGGAAAAAAAACCCAAAAGGGATCCAAACTTTTCCCAGTGGGATCTGTAATCCCGGGTTTTCCTCCTTCCCGTCCCACCGGGATCTCCCCCGGCTCAGGAGCTGCTTCCCGATCCCAGTCTGGCTTTTCCCTGTCCCGCCGAGAGCTGGGTGCGGAATTCCCGGAAAAATCCCTTTTTTCCTGCCCTGGAAAACCCAATTCCATGGGAAGAATGGAGTTTTCCATCCCTTTTCCCTGGATCTGGAGGGGTTTCCTCTCATTCCAGCCTCATCCCAGCTTTGCTGCATATCCAGACACCGAAATAATGGGATTTTGGGAAAACCGATCTTCCTGCACATCTGGATGTCCGAGCCCCTTCTCCCACATCCCTGGAAATCCCGGGAAAACCAGGCTGGATACAGGGAAAGCCTTTGGGGGCCATTCCCTCTGGAATTCCCACCCCGGACACACATTTGGGATACCAGGAATCCTCATCCCGATCCCAAAGCCATGGAGTCCAACACCAGGATTTAAAGGTTTGGAGCACTGGGAGCAGCAGGAATTTCTGGGATGCGATGGTTGGCTTGGGATCAGCCCCACTCCAGCATTCGCAGCTCCCGGCAGCGGGATCGGGAATCCCGGGAGAGGCAGAGTGGGATCCCGGTCCCTGCCCGTGGTCACGGTTCCTTGGGATGGATCCCGGTGGATCCGGGTGGATTTGTGTCCCTCTCCGGAGGGACATTCCAGGATCCTTGGGATGGGCTGGATCCCGCTGGAGCTTCCCAGCTCCCCCCCCCCCAACTTCCAGAGCTTTTCCGGCTGCTCCTGGCAGCAGGATCGGGAATCCTGGGAAAAGCCAGAGCTGGGATCCTCCTGGCAGCAGCTGCGCCAGCACCGGGATAACGATGGGAATGAAGAACACCGGGATACTGGGAATAACAAACACCCTGACAGCACCGGGATAATGGGAATGAAAAACACCGGGATACTGGGAGTGACAAACACCCTGACAGCACCGGGATAATGGGAATGAAAAACACCGGGACACAGGGAATGACAAACACCCTGACAGCACCGGGATAATGGGAATGAAAAACACCGGGATACTGGGAGTGACAAACACCTGACAGCACCGGGATAATGGGAATGGCAAACCCTGGGATACTGGGAGTAATAAACACTGGGATGCCGGGAATAATAAACATTGGGAAAAGAGCCACGGGAATAATGAGCACCTGGAGTGCGGGAATAACAAATACTGGGATGACAGCTCTGGGAATAACACCCTGACACCGGGATAACGGGAATAACAAACACCGGGATAACAGCCCTGGAATAACACCCTGACACCGGGATAACAGCCCTGGGAATAACAAACACCGGGATAACAGCTCTGGAATAACACCCTGACACCGGGATAACGGGAATAACAAACACCGGGATAACAGCTCTGGAATAACAAACAACGGGATAACAGCCCTGGGAATAACAAACACCGGGATAACAGCCCTGGAATAACACCCTGACACCGGGATAACGGGAATAACAAACACCGGGATAACAGCCCTGGGAATAACAAACACCGGGATAACAGCTCTGGAATAACACCCTGACACCGGGATAACAGCCCTGGGAATAACAAACACCGGGATAACAGCTCTGGGAATAACAAACACTGGGATAACAGCTCTGGAATAACACCCTGACACCGGGATAACAGCCCTGGGAATAACAAACACCGGGATAACAGCCCTGGAATAACACCCTGACACCGGGATAACGGGAATAACAAACACCGGGATAACAGCCCTGGGAATAACAAACACCGGGATAACAGCTCTGGAATAACACCCTGACACCGGGATAACGGGAATAACAAACACCGGGATAACAGCTCTGGGAATAACAAACACCGGGATAACAGCTCTGGAATAACACCCTGACACCGGGATAACAGCCCTGGGAATAACAAACACCGGGATAACAGCTCTGGAATAACACCCTGACACCGGGATAACAGCCCCAGGAATAACAAACACCAGGATAACAACCCTGGGAATACCGAACACCCCAATCCCGGTATTTCAGCTCCGGGAATGATTTTGCATCCCAACCTTGGGATTTCGGGCCTGGGAACCCCCCAATATCCAAATCCCAACCCTGGGAATCGCCGAGCACCCCAACACCGGGATTCCAGCCCCGGGAACAAACAGCCACCCCAACATCCGTGTCCCAATGCCGGGAATGCACAGGGACGGCCCAAAATCCGTGTCACAGCTCCGGGGACAACAGACACCCCGAAATCTGCCTCAAACCGGGTGTCCCCCATCCCATCCCATCCCATCCCATCCCATCCCATCCCATCCCATCCCATCCCATCCCTCCAGCTCCACGTGTCACCCGCTCTCCCCTCCTGTCCCCCCTGCTGTCCCCTCACTGCCCCCTCACTGTCCCCTCCTGTCCCCCCTGCTGTCCCCTCACTGTCCCCTCCTGCCCCCTCACTGCCCCCTCATTGTCCCCTCCTGTCCCCTCACTGCCCCCTCACTGTCCCCTCACTGTCCCCTCACTGTCCCCTCACTGTCCCCTCCTGTCCCCTCACTGCCCCCTCACTGTCCCCTCACTGTCCCCTCGCTGTCCCCTCACTGTCCCCTCCTGTCCCCTCGCTGTCCCCTCACTGTCCCCTCACTGTCCCCTCACTGCCCCCTCGCTGTCCCCTCACTGTCCCCTCACTGTCCCCTCACTGTCCCCTCCTGTCCCCTCACTGCCCCCTCACTGCCCCCTCACTGCCCCCTCACTGTCCCCTCCTGTCCCCTCACTGCCCCCTCACTGCCCCCTCACTGCCCCCTCACTGTCCCCTCCTGTCCCCTCACTGTCCCCTCACTGCCCCCTCACTGCCCCCTCACTGCCCCCTCACTGTCCCCTCACTGCCCCCTCACTGTCCCCTCCTGTCCCCTCACTGTCCCCTCACTGTCCCCTCCTGTCCCCTCACTGTCCCCTCACTGCCCCCTCACTGCCCCCTCACTGTCCCCTCAATGCCCCCTCACTGCCCCCTCACTGTCCCTCACTGCCCCCTCACTGTCCCCTCACTGTCCCCTCCTGTCCCCTCACTGCCCCCTCACTGCCCCCTCACTGCCCCCTCACTGTCCCCTCCTGTCCCCTCACTGTCCCCTCACTGCCCCCTCACTGCCCCCTCACTGTCCCCTCCTGTCCCCTCACTGCCCCCTCACTGCCCCCTCACTGCCCCCTCACTGCCCCCTCACTGTCCCCTCAATGCCCCCTCACTGCCCCCTCACTGCCCCCTCACTGTCCCCTCCTGTCCCCTCCTGCCCCCTCACTGTCCCCTCCTGTCCCCTCCTGTCCCCTCACTGTCCCCTCACTGCCCCCTCACTGTCCCCTCACTGTCCCCTCACTGTCCCCTCGCTGTCCCCTCCTGTCCCCTCACTGTCCCCTCACTGTCCCCTCCTGTCCCCTCACTGTCTCCTCACTGTCCCCTCACTGTCCCCTCGCTGTCCCCTCACTGCCCCCTCACTGTCCCCTCGCTGTCCCCTCACTGTCCCCTCCTGTCCCCTCACTGTCCCCTCACTGTCCCCTCACTGTCCCCTCACTGCCCCCTCACTGTCCCCTCCTGTCCCCTCACTGCCCCCTCGCTGTCCCCTCCTGTCCCCCCTGCTGTCCCCTCACTGTCCCCTCCTGTCCCCTCACTGTCCCCTCACTGCCCCCTCACTGTCCCCTCCTGTCCCCCCTCGCTGTCCCCTCACTGTCCCCTCACTGTCCCCTCCTGTCCCCTCACTGTCCCCTCACTGCCCCCTCACTGTCCCCTCACTGTCTCCTCGCTGTCCCCTCACTGTCCCCTCACTGTCCCCTCCTGTCCCCTCACTGTCCCCTCACTGCCCCCTCACTGTCCCCTCCTGTCCCCCCTCGCTGTCCCCTCACTGTCCCCTCACTGTCCCCTCCTGTCCCCTCACTGCCCCCTCACTGTCCCCTCACTGTCCCCTCACTGCCCCCTCACTGTCCCCTCGCTGTCCCCTCACTGTCCCCTCACTGCCCCCTCACTGCCCCCTCACTGTCCCCTCCTGTCCCCTCCTGTCCCCTCACTGCCCCCTCACTGTCCCCTCACTGCCCCCTCACTGTCCCCTCCTGTCCCCTCCTGTCCCCTCACTGTCCCCTCACTGTCCCCTCACTGCCCCCTCACTGTCCCCTCCTGTCCCCTCCTGTCCCCTCGCTGTCCCCTCACTGCCCCCTCACTGCCCCCTCACTGCCCCCTCACTGTCCCCTCGCTGTCCCCTCACTGCCCCCTCACTGTCCCCTCACTGTCCCCTCACTGTCCCCTCCTGTCCCCTCACTGTCCCCTCACTGTCCCCTCCTGTCCCCTCACTGCCCCCTCACTGTCCCCTCACTGTCCCCTCCTGTCCCCTCACTGCCCCCTCACTGTCCCCTCACTGTCCCCTCCTGTCCCCTCACTGCCCCCTCACTGTCCCCTCACTGTCCCCTCACTGCCCCCTCACTGTCCCCTCACTGTCCCCTCACTGTCCCCTCCTGTCCCCTCACTGTCCCCTCACTGTCCCCTCCTGTCCCCTCACTGCCCCCTCACTGTCCCCTCACTGTCCCCTCCTGTCCCCTCACTGTCCCCTCACTGTCCCCTCACTGCCCCCTCACTGTCCCCTCACTGTCCCCTCACTGTCCCCTCCTGTCCCCTCACTGTCCCCTCACTGCCCCCTCACTGTCCCCTCCTGTCCCCTCACTGCCCCCTCACTGTCCCCTCACTGTCCCCTCCTGTCCCCTCACTGTCCCCTCACTGTCCCCTCACTGCCCCCTCACTGTCCCCTCACTGCCCCCTCACTGCCCCCTCACTGCCCCCTCACTGTCCCCTCCTGTCCCCTCACTGCCCCCTCACTGTCCCCTCACTGCCCCCTCACTGTCCCCTCACTGTCCCCTCCTGTCCCCTCACTGTCCCCTCACTGTCCCCTCAATGCCCCCTCACTGCCCCCTCACTGCCCCCTCACTGTCCCCTCCTGTCCCCTCACTGCCCCCTCACTGCCCCCTCACTGTCCCCTCCTGTCCCCTCCTGCCCCCTCACTGTCCCCTCCTGTCCCCTCACTGTCCCCTCACTGCCCCCTCACTGCCCCCTCACTGTCCCCTCACTGTCCCCTCGCTGTCCCCTCCTGTCCCCTCACTGCCCCCTCACTGTCCCCTCACTGTCCCCTCCTGTCCCCTCACTGTCCCCTCACTGTCCCCTCACTGCCCCCTCACTGTCCCCTCACTGTCCCCTCGCTGTCCCCTCACTGTCCCCTCCTGCCCCTTCACTGTCCCCTCCTGTCCCCTCACTGTCCCCTCACTGTCCCCTCGCTGTCCCCTCACTGCCCCCTCACTGTCCCCTCACTGTCCCCTCACTGTCCCCTCGCTGTCCCCTCACTGCCCCCTCACTGTCCCCTCACTGTCCCCTCACTGTCCCCTCGCTGTCCCCTCACTGTCCCCTCACTGTCCCCTCGCTGTCCCCTCACTGCCCCCTCACTGTCCCCTCCTGTCCCCTCACTGTCCCCTCCTGCCCCCTCATTGCCCCCTCGCTGTCCCCTCGCTGTCCCCTCCTGCCCCCTCACTGTCCCCTCACTGTCCCCTCACTGTCCCCTCACTGTCCCCTCACTGTCCCCTCCTGCCCCCTCATTGCCCCCTCGCTGTCCCCTCGCTGTCCCCTCCTGCCCCCTCACTGTCCCCTCACTGCCCCCTCACTGTCCCCTCACTGTCCCCTCGCTGTCCCCTCACTGCCCCCTCACTGTCCCCTCACTGTCCCCTCACTGTCCCCTCGCTGTCCCCTCACTGCCCCCTCACTGTCCCCTCCTGTCCCCTCACTGTCCCCTCCTGCCCCCTCATTGCCCCCTCGCTGTCCCCTCGCTGTCCCCTCCTGCCCCCTCACTGTCCCCTCACTGTCCCCTCCTGTCCCCTCACTGTCCCCTCACTGTCCCCTCCTGCCCCCTCATTGCCCCCTCGCTGTCCCCTCGCTGTCCCCTCCTGCCCCCTCACTGTCCCCTCACTGCCCCCTCACTGTCCCCTCACTGTCCCCTCGCTGTCCCCTCACTGTCCCCTCCTGTCCCCTCACTGCCCCCTCGCTGTCCCCCCGCTGTCCCCCAGCCCCCCAGGCCCTCCCAGAGCGCTGAGTTTGGGGGGCAGTTGGGGACCAGGGGACGCTGGGTGACCCCGACCACCCCTGGAGGGGACCCAAAGGACAGAGGGGTGACAGGGGGTGACAGGGGGTGACAATGGGGGTGACAGAGGGGTGACAATGTGGGTGACAGAGGGGTGACAGGGGGTGACAATGTGGGTGACAGGGGGTGACAATGTGGGTGACAGGGGGTGACAGGGGGTGACAATGTGGGTGACAGAGGGGTGACAGGGGGTGACAGGGGGTGACAGTGGGTGACAGGAGGTGACAGGGGGTGACAGTGGGTGACAGGGGGTGACAGTGGGTGACAGGGGGTGACAGGGGGTGACAATGTGGGTGACAGAGGGGTGACAGGGGGTGACAGTGTGGGTGACAGAGGGGTGACAGTGTGGGTGACAGGGGGGTGACAGGGGGTGACAATGTGGGTGACAGAGGGGTGACAGTGTGGGTGACAGCGGGGTGACAGGGGGTGACAGTGTGGGTGACAGAGGGGTGACAGTGTGGGTGACAGGGGGATGACAATGTGGGTGACAGGGGGTGACAATGTGGGTGACATTGTGGGTGACAGAGGGGTGACAATGTGGGTGACAGCGGGGTGACAGGGGGTGACAGTGTGGGTGACAGGGGGGTGACAGGGGGTGACAGTGTGGGTGACAGAGGGGTGACAGTGTGGGTGACAGGGGGATGACAATGTGGGTGACAGGGGGTGACAATGTGGGTGACATTGTGGGTGACAGAGGGGTGACAATGTGGGTGACAGCGGGGTGACAGGGGGTGACAGTGTGGGTGACAGGGGGTGACAATGTGGGTGACATTGTGGGTGACAGAGGGGTGACAATGTGGGTGACGGGGGTGACAATGTGGGTGACAGAGGGGTGACAATGTGGGTGACGGGGGTGACAATGTGGGTGACAGGGGGGTGACGGGGGGTGACGATGACAGGACATCGGGAACCCGGGGGACCCCGGAGCCCCCCCAGCTCCTGCAGCCCCTGCCCCAAAGGGGGACACCCCCCCCAGTGACACTTCCCAGGGTGGGGTCAGGGGTGGGGACAACCCTGGGGGACAGCGGTGACACCCCCTGGTAGGGCCTGGCAGGGTGGGGACACGTCTCTGTCCCCTCCCCCCGGGCTGGGGGTCCCACAGGGGGGTCCGGGGCAGCGGAGCCACCGGCGGGGGGGTGGCAGCGATTTCGGGAACATCCCGGGGGTCCGGAGAATCCCGGCCGGGAGAGTCCCCCCGGTGCCGGGGGTCTGGCGGTGATTTCCGGGTGGGAGAGGCGGGAAGTCCCGGCGCTGCGGGAACGGGGATTTGGGGGGAATTCCCGGGGGCTTGGCGGGGGGATGGCCCCGACCCCAGCGGGATGGGAGACAGGGGAGTGCAGGGGGAGTTTTCCCGGTGCCGGAGGAGCCAGAGAGGGATCGCCCCGATCCCAGCGGGATGGGAGACAGGGGGGTCGGGGCAGCGGGATCGCCCCGATCCCAGCGGGATGGGAGACAGGGGGGTCGGGGCAGCGGGATCGCCCCGATCCCAGTGGAGTGGGAGACAGGGGGGTCCGGGCAGCGGGATCCCCCCGATTCCACCAGGATGGGAGACAGGGGGGTCAGGGCAGCGGGATCGCCCCGATCCCACCGGGATGGGAGACAGGGGGGTCCGGGCAGGGGGATCGCCCCCATTTTCCCAGCGGGATGGGAGAGGGGGGGTCCGGGCAGGGAGATCGCCCCGATCCCACCGGGATGGGAGACAGGGGGGTCCGGGCAGCGGGATCCCCCCTATTCCACCAGGATGGGAGACAGGGGGGTCCGGGCAGGGGGATCGCCCCGATACCACCGGGATGGGAGACAGGGGGGTCCGGGCAGGGGGATCGCCCCGATCCCACCGGGATGGGAGACAGGGGGGTCGGGGCAGCGGGATCGCCCCGATCCCACCGGGATGGGAGACAGGGGGGTCGGGGCAGCGGGATCGCCCCGATCCCACCGGGATGGGAGACAGGGGGGTCGGGGCAGCGGGATCGCCCCGATCCCACCGGGATGGGAGACAGGGGGGTCGGGGCAGCGGGATCGCCCCGATCCCACCGGGATGGGAGACAGGGGGGTCCGGGCAGCGGGATCCCCCCTATTCCACCAGGATGGGAGACAGGGGGGTCCGGGCAGGGGGATCGCCCCGATCCCAGCGGGATGGGAGACAGGGGGGTCCGGGCAGGGGGATCGCCCCGATACCACCGGGATGGGAGACAGGGGGGTCCGGGCAGCGGGATCGCCCCGATCCCACCGGGATGGGAGACAGGGGGGTCGGGGCAGCGGGATCGCCCCGATCCCACCGGGATGGGAGACAGGGGGGTCGGGGCAGCGGGATCGCCCCGATCCCAGCGGGATGGGAGACAGGGGGGTCCGGGCAGGGGGATCGCCCCGATTCCACCAGGATGGGAGACAGGGGGGTCAGGGCAGCGGGATCGCCCCGATTCCACCAGGATGGGAGACAGGGGGGTCAGGGCAGCGGGATCGCCCCCAACCCAGCGGGATGGGAGACAGGGGGGTCCGGGCAGGGGGATCGCCCCGATCCCAGAGGGATGGGAGAGGGGGGGTCCGGGCAGCGGGATCGCCCCGATCCCAGTGGAGTGGCAGACAGGGGGGTCCGGGCAGGGGGATCGCCCCGATTTTCCCAGAGGGATGGGAGGCAGGGGGGTCCCGGCGGGTGTTTCCCGGTACCGGAGGAGGCGGGGAAGGATCGCCCCGATCCCACCGGGACGGGCGGCAGGGCCGGCAGCCGGGGGGCCGCTCCGTGCAGCGAAAGAACCGAGCTCCCGATTTTCCCCGCTCCCTCGGGGACAGGCGGAGCTTTCCCGGTGCTTCCCGGGTGCATCCCCCGATCCCACCGGGGCTGGGCACTTGGGGAAAAAACCGGGAGCTGCCCGCGGGGAGTCGGGCGGGGCGGGGGCAGCCGGTACCTATGGTGGTGATGACGGTGATGGCGAAGTAGAAGGAGCCGGCGAATTTCCACTGGACGCCGGCCTTGTGCGGCTTGAGCTTGAGCACGACCCGCTCGAGTTCCCGGTAGCTCTCGGCGCTCAGGTTGTACTTGTTCTTGAGCTCCTGGCTCTTGGCCTCCAGCCGCCGCTTCTCCGCCGTCTCCGCCTCGGACTCGAGCGCGTCGAAGACGGCGGCGCCCACCAGCAGGTAGGTGAAGGTGCACAGGATGAGCGCCAGCGTCCGCACGTTCTGCCGCTTCATGGTGCGCCGGCGGCGGCTGCGGGGCGCGGCGGGGCCGGCTGGGGCATGGCGGCAGCGCCCGGCAGCGGCGGCGGGCGGGCGGCCGGGGGAGGCGGCCGAGGCGCGGCTGCGGCGGCCGCGGCGGCGGCGGCGGGGCCGGCGGAGGAGCGGGAGGAGGGAGGGATGGGGAGGGATGGGGAGGGAGGAGGGGGAGGGATGAGGGGGAGGGGGCGGAGCTGTCCTTCAGCACCGGGGACCCCCCGCGCGCGCGGCCCGACACGCGGGTGTCGCACGGGGCCGCGTCCCCGCCGCTGGGGACACCCGCCCGCGCCACAAAGCGCAGCCGGTGCCAGGAGCCGCGTCCCCAGCGGGAGCGGCTCCCAAACCCCAATCCCAATCCCGCCTGAACCCGCGTCCTCACCGGGAACGGCTCCCAAACCCCAATCCCAATCCCGCCTGAACCAGCGGGAGCAGCTCCCAAACCCCAATCCCAATCCCGCCTGAACCCGCGTCCCCAGCGGGAGCGGCTCCCAAACCCCAATCCCAATCCCGCCTGAACCCGCGTCCTCACCGGGAACGGCTCCCAAACCCCAATCCCAATCCCGCCTGAACCAGCGGGAGCAGCTCCCAAACCCCAATCCCAATCCCGCCTGAACCCGCGTCCCCAGCGGGAGCAGCTCCCAAACCCCAATCCCAATCCTGCCTGAACCCGCGTCCTCACCGGGAACGGCTCCCAAACCCCAATCCCAATCCCGCTTGAACCCGCGTCCCCAGCTCCCAAACCCCAATCCCAATCCCGCCTGAACCCGCGTCCCCACCGGGAGCAGCTCCCAAACCCCAATCCCAATCCCGCCTGAACCCGCGTCCTCACCGGGAGCGGCTCCCAAACCCCAATCCCAATCCCGCCTGAACCCGCGTCCCCAGCTCCCAAATCCCAATCCCAATCACTCCTGAACCCGCGTCCTCACCGGGAGCGGCTCCCAAACCCCAATCCCAATCCCGCCTGAACCCGCGTCCTCACCGGGAGCAGCTCCCAAACCCCAATCCCAATCCCGCCTGAACCCGCGTCCCCACCGGGAGCAGCTCCCAAACCCCAATCCCAATCCCGCCTGAACCCGCGTCCTCACCGGGAGCGGCTCCCAAACCCCAATCCCAATCCCGCCTGAACCCGCGTCCCCAGCTCCCAAACCCCAATCCCAATCCCGCCTGAACCCGCGTCCCCAGCTCCCAAACCCCAATCCCAATCCCGCCTGAACCCGCGTCCCCAGCTCCCAAATCCCAATCCCAATCACTCCTGAACCCGCGTCCTCACCGGGAACGGCTCCCAAACCCCAATCCCAATCCCGCCTGAACCCGCGTCCCCAGCTCTCAAACCCCAATCCCAATCCTGCCTGAACCCGCATCCTCACCGGGAACGGCTCCCAAACCCCAATCCCAATCCCGCCTGAACCCGCGTCCCCACCGGGAGCAGCTCCTGCACCCCAACCCTGCCCCGGACCCGCGTCCCCACCTGCGCCCGAAACCGCGCCCATCCCCCGAACCCAGCCCTGGACCTGCACCCCACTGCACCCCGTCCCATCCCACCCCATCCCATCCCTGCCCAACCTTTCCTTGGACACTGCCAGGGATCCAGGGATTCTCTGGGAATTCCAGCCCAGCCGGGAATTCCTTCCCAACATCCCACCCCAAGCTCCCCTTTCCCACTGGGAAGCCATTCCCTGCCTCCTGCCCCTCCAGCCCTTTCCCAAATCCCAGCTCTCCTGGAGCCCCTTTAGGTTTGGGAAGTGGCTCCAAGGATTCCTTGGATCCTTCCCTTCTCCAGGTGAACATTCCCAGCTCTCCCAGCCTGATCCAGCCCTCGGAGCAGCTCCAGGGCTCCTCTGGCCTCGCTCCAGCAGCTCCATGTCCCGCTGATTTTGGCATCCGCGGGTGGGGCCTCACCTGGGCGGGGCACAGGGGCAGAATTCCCCCTTTTCCCGCTGCCCAGATTTTGGGATCAGCCCAGGATCCCTGCGGCTCCCGGTGCTGCCAGCTGGATCGTGCCACCATCTGGAGCAGGGAATGTTTTCCAGCCCGGGATGGGTTTTGTCAGCTGCTGTCACCCGAAGCGAGGGACAATTGTCCCTCACACGTGTCCTGGCACCTCAAAGCAGCCCTGACACGTGTCCCTACGATTCCCAGGGAATTCCAGCCGGGGAATTCCAATGGCAACAGCTCTCCAGAGCTCCTCCCATCCCGCTGCCTCATCCGCGGCAAGGCTGGGGGACAGGGGGGACACAAATCCTGTCCCCAACGGGGGGCCTGGAGGTGCTGGCGCTGCTGGAAGAGCTCCGGGGGGGAAGGATCGGGTGCCAGAGCCAGGCAGGAGGAATTAGCTCCCCTGGGAGCTTCCCGAGGGATCTTCCCCCATTCCAGGAGGTGCCAGGAGGTGCCAGGAGGTGCCAGGAGGTGCCAGTTGTCCCCCTGTGTCCCCCATTCCCTTTTCCTGGGGGTGTTTTTGGGCTGTGTGGGTGCAGAGGGGCAGGGAAGGCCCTGGAAAATCCAAAGGGTTCCGGGAAAAGTTGGGTTCCACGTTTGGGAGGATTCCTGCAGGGAAAAGGACCCGGAGCATTCCCTGTGGGACAGGCGCTGGGTGTCACTGGGATCACTGGGACAGGCTCCAGGTGTCACTGGGGTCACTGGGGTCACTGGGACAGGCCCTGGGTGTCACTGGGATGAGGAGAGGGACAGGCTCCGGGTGTCACTGGGATCACTGGGACAGGCCCCAGGTGTCACTGGGGTCAGTGGGACAGGCCCTGGGTGTCACTGGGGTCACTGGGACTGGCCCTGGGGTCACTGGGGTCACTGGGATCACTGGGACAGGCCCTGGGTGTCACTGGGACGGGGACAGGCTCCGGGTGTCACTGGGATCACTGGGACAGGCCCCGGGTGTCACTGGGATCACTGGGATGGGGAGAGGGACAGGCCCTGGGTGTCACTGGGATCACTGGGACGGGCCCTGGGTGTCACTGGGATCACTGGGACAGGGACAGGGACAGGCCCTGGGTGTCACTGGGATCACTGGGATGGGGAGGGGGACAGTCTCTGGGTGTCACTGGGATCACGGGGGTCACTGGGGTCACTGGGGTCACTGGGGTCACTGGGACAGGCCCCGGGTGTCAGTGGGGTCAGTGGGGTCACTGGGGTCACTGGGACAGGCCCTGGGTGTCAGTGGGGTCACTGGGGTCACTGGGATCACTGGGACAGGCCCTGGATGTCACTGGGGTCACTGGGGTCACTGGGGTCACTGGGACAGGCCCTGGGTGTCACTGGGGTGACTTGGATGGGGACAGGGACAGAGCCCGGGTGTCACTGGGATCACTGGGATGGGGAGAGGGACAGGCCCTGGGTGTCACTGGGGTCACTGGGACAGGCCCCAGGTGTCACTGGGGTCACTGGGGTCACTGGGGTCAGTGGGGTCACTGGGCCACCCAGGGCCCCCCAGGGCTGCTCCCAGCAGGGTGAGGGGGATCCCGGGGCTCCCCAGTTGGGAATTGCAGCCGGAGAGGGAATTCCCAGCAGCCCTGGCAGGGCCTGGGCACTGGGAATGAGGGCGGGGGGGATGGGGAGCGTGCGGGGTTATGGGGTGTGGGGTTATGGGGTGTGGGGTTATGGGGTGTGGGGTTATGGGGTGCTGTGGGGTTATGGGGTGTGGGGTTATGGGGTGTGGGGTTATGGGGTGTGGGGTTATGGGGTGTGGGGTTATGGGGTGCTGTAGGGTTATGGGGTGTGGGGTTATGGGGTGTGGGGTTATGGGGTGCTGTGGGGTTATGGGGTGTGGGGTTATGGGGTGTGGGGTTATGGGGTGTGGGGTTATGGGGTGCTGTGGGGTTATGGGGTGTGGGGTTATGGGGTGTGGGGTTATGGGGTGTGGGGTTATGGGGTGCTGTAGGGTTATGGGGTGTGGGGTTATGGGGTGTGGGGTTATGGGGTGCTGTGGGGTTATGGGGTGTGGGGTTATGGGGTGTGGGGTTATGGGGTGCTGTGGGTTATGGGGTGCTGTAGGGTTATGGGGTGTGGGGTTATGGGGTGTGGGGTTATGGGGTGTGGGGTTATGGGGTGCTGGGTTATGGGGTGCTGTGGGTTATGGGGTGCTGTAGGGTTATGGGGTGTGGGGTTATGGGGTGTGGGGTTATGGGGTGCTGTAGGGTTATGGGGTGTGGGGTTATGGGGTGTGGGGTTATGGGGTGTGGGGTTATGGGGTGCTGTGGGTTATGGGGTGCTGGGTTATGGGGTGCTGTGGGTTATGGGGTGTGGGGTTATGGGGTGTGGGGTTATGGGGTGCTGTGGGTTATGGGGTGTGGGGTTATGGGGTGTGGGGTTATGGGGTGCTGTGGGTTATGGGGTGCGGGGTTATGGGGTGCTGTGGGTTATGGGGTGTGGGATTATGGGGTGTGGGGTTATGGGGTGTAGGGTTATGGGGTGCGGGGTTATGGGGTGTGGGGTTATGGGGTGTGGGGTTATGGGGTGCTGTGGGTTATGGGGTGTGGGGTTATGGGGTGTGGGGTTATGGGGTGCTGGGTTATGGGGTGCTGTGGGTTATGGGGTGTGGGGTTATGGGGTGTGGGATTATGGGGTGGTGTGGGTTATGGGGTGTGGGGTTATGGGGTGCTGGGTTATGGGGTGTGGGGTTATGGGGTGTGGGGTTATGGGGTGTGGGGTTATGGGGTGTGGGTTATGGGGTGCTGGGTTATGGGGTGTGGGTTAGGGGGTGCTGTGGGTTATGGGGTGCTGTGGGTTATGGGGGGTGGGGTTATGGGGTGTGGGGTTATGGGGTGCTGTGGGTTATGGGGGGTGGGGTTATGGGGTGTGGGGTTATGGGGTGCTGTGGGTTATGGGGTGGGGGGTTATGGGGTGCTGGGTTATGGGGTGTGGGGTTATGGGGTGCTGTGGGTTATGGGGTGTGGGGTTATGGGGTGTGGGGTTATGGGGTGCTGTGGGTTATGGGGTGCTGTAGGGTTATGGGGTGTGGGGTTATGGGGTGTGGGGTTATGGGGTGTGGGGTTATGGGGTGCTGTGGGTTATGGGGTGCTGTGGGTTATGGGGTGCTGGGTTATGGGGTGCTGTGGGTTATGGGGTGTGGGGTTATGGGGTGCGGGGTTATGGGGTGTGGGGTTATGGGGTGTGGGGTTATGGGGTGTGGGGTTATGGGGTGCTGTGGGTTATGGGGTGTGGGGTTATGGGGTGCGGGGTTATGGGGTGTGGGGTTATGGGGTGTGGGGTTATGGGGTGCTGTGGGTTATGGGGTGTGGGGTTATGGGGTGTGGGGTTATGGGGTGTGGGGTTATGGGGTGCTGTGGGTTATGGGGTGTGGGGTTATGGGGTGTGGGATTATGGGGTGGTGTGGGTTATGGGGTGTGGGGTTATGGGGTGTGGGGTTATGGGGTGCTGTGGGTTATGGGGTGCTGTGGGTTATGGGGTGTGGGGTTATGGGGTGTGGGGTTATGGGGTGTGGGGTTATGGGGTGCTGTGGGTTATGGGGTGTGGGGTTATGGGGTGTGGGGTTATGGGGTGCTGTGGGTTATGGGGTGTGGGGTTATGGGGTGTGGGGTTATGGGGTGCTGTGGGTTATGGGGTGCTGTGGGTTATGGGGTGTGGGGTTATGGGGTGCTGTGGGTTATGGGGTGCTGTGGGTTATGGGGTGTGGGGTTATGGGGTGCTGGGTTATGGGGTGTGGGGTTATGGGGTGTGGGGTTATGGGGTGTGGGGTTATGGGGTGCTGTGGGTTATGGGGTGTGGGGTTATGGGGTGCTGTGGGTTATGGGGTGCTGGGTTATGGGGTGTGGGATTATGGGGTGCTGGGTTATGGGGTGTGGGGTTATGGGGTGTGGGGTTATGGGGTGCGGGGTTATGGGGTGCTGTGGGTTATGGGGTGTGGGGTTATGGGGTGCGGGGTTATGGGGTGCTGTGGGTTATGGGGTGTGGGGTTATGGGGTGCTGTGGGTTATGGGGTGTGGGGTTATGGGGTGTGGGGTTATGGGGTGCGGGGTTATGGGGTGTGGGGTTATGGGGTGCTGTAGGGTTATGGGGTGTGGGGTTATGGGGTGTGGGGTTATGGGGTGCTGTGGGTTATGGGGTGTGGGGTTATGGGGTGTGGGGTTATGGGGTGTGGGTTATGGGGTGTGGGGTTATGGGGTGCTGGGTTATGGGGTGCTGTGGGTTATGGGGTGTGGGGTTATGGGGTGTGGGGTTATGGGGTGCTGGGTTATGGGGTGTGGGGTTATGGGGCGCTGTGGGTTATGGGGCGCTGTGGGTTATGGGGTGCTGTGGGTTATGGGGTGTGGGGTTATGGGGTGTGGGGTTATGGGGTGTGGGATTATGGGGTGTGGGTTATGGGGTGTGGGGTTATGGGGTGCTGTGGGTTATGGGGTGCTGTGGCGTTATGGGGTGTGGGGTTATGGGGTGTGGGGTTATGGGGTGCTGTGGGTTATGGGGTGCTGTGGGTTATGGGGTGCTGTGGGTTATGGGGTGCTGTGGGTTATGGGGTGTGGGGTTATGGGGTGCTGTGGGTTATGGGGTGCTGTGGGTTATGGGGTGTGGGGTTATGGGGTGTGGGTTATGGGGTGTGGGGTTATGGGGTGCTGTGGGTTATGGGGTGCTGGGTTATGGGGCGCTGTGGGTTATGGGGTGTGGGGTTATGGGGTGCTGTGGGTTATGGGGTGTGGGGTTATGGGGTGCGGGGTTATGGGGTGCTGTGGGTTATGGGGTGGGGGGTTATGGGGTGTGGGGTTATGGGGTGCTGTGGGTTATGGGGTGTGGGGTTATGGGGTGTGGGGTTATGGGGTGCTGGGTTATGGGGTGTGGGGTTATGGGGTGCTGTGGGTTATGGGGTGCTGGGTTATGGGGTGCTGTGGGTTATGGGGTGTGGGGTTATGGGGTGCTGTGGGTTATGGGGTGCTGGGTTATGGGGTGCTGTGGGTTATGGGGTGTGGGGTTATGGGGTGCTGTGGGTTATGGGGTGTGGGGTTATGGGGTGCTGTGGGTTATGGGGTGCTGGGTTATGGGGTGCTGGGTTATGGGGTGTGGGGTTATGGGGTGTGGGGTTATGGGGTGTGGGGTTATGGGGTGCTGTGGGTTATGGGGTGCTGGGTTATGGGGTGCTGTGGGTTATGGGGTGTGGGGTTATGGAGTGCTGTGGGTTATGGGGTGTGGGGTTATGGGGTGCTGTGGGTTATGGGGTGTGGGGTTATGGGGTGTGGGGTTATGGGGTGTGGGGTTATGGGGCGCTGTGGGTTATGGGGTGCTGTGGGTTATGGGGTGTGGGGTTATGGGGTGTGGGGTTATGGGGCGCTGTGGGTTATGGGGTGCTGTGGGTTATGGGGTGTGGGGTTATGGGGTGTGGGGTTATGGGGTGTGGGGTTATGGGGTGCTGTGGGTTATGGGGTGTGGGATTATGGGGTGTGGGGTTATGGGGTGCTGTGGGTTATGGGGTGTGGGGTTATGGGGTGCTGTGGATCATGGGCTGGTTGGGATGTGATTCCTGGGATTCTGTGGGGATGGTTGGGATGTGATTCCCGGGATGCTGATGGGATGGCTGGGATGTGATTCCCGGGATGCTGTGGGGATGGCTGGGATGTGATTCCCGGGACGCTGTGGGGATGGTTGGGATGTGATTCCCAGGATGTTGATGGGATGGCTGGGATGTGATTCCCGGGATGTTGATGGGATGGCTGGGATGTGATTCCCGGGATGCTGTGGGGATGGCTGGGATGTGATTCCCGGGATGCTGATGGGATGGCTGGGATATGGTTCCCGGGATTCTGTGGGGATGGTTGGGATGTGATTCCCGGGACGCTGTGGGGATGGCTGGGATGTGATTCCCAGGATGTTGATGGGATGGTTGGGATGTGATTCCCGGGATGCTGATGGGATGGCTGGGATATGGTTCCCGGGATTCTGTGGGGATGGTTGGGATGTGATTCCCAGGATGTTGATGGGATGGTTGGGATGTGATTCCCGGGATGCTGTGGCTCTGGGGATGATTGGGATGTGATTCCCGGGATGCTTTGGGGATGGTTGGGATGTGATTCCCGGGATGCTGATGGGATGGTTGGATGTGATTCCCGGGATGCTGTGACTCTCGGGATGGTTGGGATGTGATTCCCGGGATGCTGTGGCTCTGGGGATGGTTGGGATGTGATTCCCAGGATGTTGATGGGATGGTTGGGATATGGTTCCCGGGATTCTGTGGGGATGGTTGGGATGTGATTCCCAGGATGCTGATGGGATGGTTGGGATGTGATTCCCGGGATGCTTTGGGGATGGTTGGGATGTGATTCCCGGGATGTTGATGGGATGGTTGGGATATGGTTCCCGGGATTCTGTGGGGATGGTTGGGATGTGATTCCCGGGATGCTGTGGGGATGGTTGGATGTGATTCCCGGGATGCTGATGGGATGGCTGGGATGTGATTCCCGGGATGCTGATGGGATGGTTGGGATGTGATTCCCGGGATGCTGTGGCTCTGGGGATGGTTGGGATGTGATTCCCGGGATGCTGTGGCTCTGGGGATGGTTGGGATGTGATTCCCGGGATGCTGATGGGATGGTTGGATGTGATTCCCGGGATGCTGTGACTCTCGGGATGGTTGGGATGTGATTCCCGGGATGCTGTGGCTCTGGGGATGGTTGGGATGTGATTCCCAGGATGCTGTGGCTGCCGGCTGTTCCCGCTTTCCCGGCTCCATCCCGAGCCAAGGCGGGAGCAGCCGGATCCAACACAAGCTGTGGTGGCAGCTGCCGCGTCCCCGGGAACCGGGGAAAGGTGGAGGAACTTCTCCTGCTGGGAAGTATCCCACGGATCTTTATTCCCAAGAATTCTGCTCCCTGCTGAGCTGAGTCCAGGGGGATCCCGGTGCTCCCGGCTCCCGCAGCTCCTCTGCTGCTCCGGGGATTTTTGGGGTGGGAACAGGGATCCCTGCTCCCTCAGCCCCACACCGGAACACCAGATCCCATCCCTGGGGTGGGAACAGGGATCCCTGCTCCCTCAGCCCCACTCCGGAACACCAGATCCCATCCCAGAGGTGGGAACAGGGATCCCTGCTCCCTCAGCCCCACTCCGGAACACCAGATCCCATCCCAGAGGTGGGAACAGGGATCCCTGCTCCCTCAGCCCCACTCCGGAACACCAGATCCCATCCCAGAGGTGGGAACTGGGATCCCTGCTCCCTCAGCCCCACACCGGAACACCAGATCCCATCCCTGGGGTGGGAACAGGGATCCCTGCTCCCTCAGCCCCACTCCGGAACACCAGATCCCATCCCTGGGGTGGGAACAGGGATCCCTGCTCCCTCAGCCCCATTCCGGAACACCAGATCCCATCCCTGGGGTGGGAACAGGGATCCCTGCTCCCTCAGCCCCACTCCGGAACACCAGATCCCATCCCTGGGGTGGGAACAGGGATCCCTGCTCCCTCAGCCCCATTCCGGAACACCAGATCCCATCCCTGGGGTGGGAACAGGGATCCCTGCTCCCTCAGCCCCACTCCGGAACACCAGATCCCATCCCAGAGGTGGGAACTGGGATTCGTTCCCATGCCAGGTGCAGGTGGGGTTTGGAGCAGCCTCCATCCCAGGGAGGCTTCCTTTATCCCATTTCCTGCTCCTCCATCCCAGTTCCATCTCCCCATTCCAGTTCCATCTCCCCATCCCAGTTCCCATCTCCCCATCCCAGTCCCCCATCCCCATCCCAGTCCCCCTCTCCCCCATCCCAGTTCCCCTCTCCCCATCCCATTTCCCATCTCCCCATCCCAGTTCCCCTCTCCCCATCCCAGTCCCCATCTCCCCATCCCAGTCCCCCTCTCCCCCATCCCATTTCCCATCTCCCCATCCCATTTCCCACCTCCCCATCCCATTTCCCATCTCCCCATCCCATTTCCCATCTCCCCATCCCAGTTCCCATCTCCCCATCCCATTTCCCATCTCCCCATCCCAGTTCCCATCTCCCACATCCCAGTTCCCCCTCCCCATCCCAGTTCCCCTCTCCCGTTCCCCGTCCCCTCTCCCCATTCCCGACATGAGTCATTCCCTGGGCTCTGGAGGCTCCTGACCTCCGGCCCCTGCTGCCTCTGGAAAACCACAAATGGATCCGGGCTCCGGCCGGGCCCTTTGCTCCCTCCCCGCTGCCAAAAATAAAAGGAATTAAAAGGGAAAAAAACGGAAAAAAATCCTCCCGAAATTGCTCCTAAAAAGCCCAAATTGCTCCCGCTCTTCTGCCGGCGCTGCCGAGTCATTCCCAAAAAGCTTCAATTTCGTCTTTGCGGGATCCTAATGGATTTCAGCCCCGGCAGCCGGCGATTCCCACGGGATCGGCTGACGACGTTCCTGCAGCTTCCCGGCCTTCCAAGGCCGTGGGTCGGCTCCGTGTCCTGGGTCAGCCATTCCCGACCCCCCTCGGGAAGATCCTGTGGGAATTTTCTTTCCGTCACTGCCCTGGAGAGGTTTTGGGAGTGGAAAGCTGGGAATGGAGAGCACTGGGAATTCCCTGTTATCCCATCTCCGCACGAGGATTCTGGGATGAGCTCCCAGCCCATGCTGGGAATGGGACTGAGGGGGTTGGATGGGAGCTCTGGAATTGCGATCCAGGGATTCAGGTTGGGTTTGGGGATTGGCTGGAGGAAAGGGCCTTGTGGAGGTGATCCCTGCTCCCGGTATCCCGAGGCAGCTGCTCCGATGGATCCCTTCTCCCAGGGCAGGGATCCGGGGCTGCCGGCAGCTGGGAATCCTGGGATATCCCACATGGGAATGGGCACCGATGGAACAGGACACAGACTGGGATCCTCCCGCCTTTCCGGGTATCCAGGGAATTTCTGAGAGACTCCTCCCTTGGGAAAACAGAGCTTGGGTGGCCTGGGAGAGCCTTCAGGGTGGGATGGGATGGGATGGGATGGGATGGGATGAGTTGCTCCAAACCCCATCCAGCCTGGCCTTGGACACTCCCAAGGATCCAGGGATTCCCTGGGAATTCCAGCCCAGCCCCTCCCCACCCTCCCAGCTGGGAATTCCTTCCCAAGATCCCACCCCAAGCTCCCCTTTCCCACTGGGAAGCCATTCCCTGCCTCCTGCCCCTCCAGCCCTTTCCCAAATCCCAGCTCTCCTGGAGCCCCTTTGGGCTCGGGAAGTGGCTCCAAGGATTCCCTGGATCTTTCCCTTCTCCAGCTGGACATTCCCAGTTCTCCCAGCCCTCGGAGCATCTCCGTGGCCTCCTCTGGCCTCGCTCCAGCAGCTCCATGTCCTCGGGATGTTGGATCCCAGACTGGAGCAGCTCTGCAGGTTGGGAATCCCCTGAGCCGGGAATTTGCTTTTCCTCCATCCCAGCAGCACCAGCTGCAGGAATTGGGAATTTTCCTGAACCTCGAGAAGTCGTTATTTGGAGGAGTCACTTCCCAGGTTTTGGAGAGGGGGTCCATGGACCCTGGGAAGCTGCTCCCAGCTCCTGGAATCTCCAGGTGCTGCGGGAATGGGGCGGGAAAGGGAGCATCCCCCAGATTCCAGCCAGAAAATCATCCATGGAAATCCCTCCTGCATCCCAGCTGCTCATCCCAGTGGGACATTGGGATGTCCCCATCCCAGGGAGGAAACCGGGATCCATCCCGGCCCCGCTGTTCCCACTGTTCCCGCTGTTCCCGCTGTTCCCTCTGCAGCCGTCCCGATTTAGCTCTGGTGAGAGCTTTGCTTTTCCTGATGTGATTTTCCTTGACGCGGAGCCCTTCCCGCCCTCCCTTCCCTTGGGACGGATGCGATCCCTGCGGATCTGACACTTCTGGGCCAGGAGCAGCCACCCCTCCACCCTTCCAGCCCCCAAATCCAACCGGGAATGCCAATCCAGGGCACGAGAACCCCCCTATCCCAAAAAACGCCCTCCCAAATGACCCCATCCCGGCCGGAGCCGCGTGATCCCGACAAAACCCAAGGAAAACACGGAGCTGGTTGTCCGTGCCATCTGGAGCACAAGGAAATGGAATTTTAATTAAAAACTCATGAGCTGGATGCTATAAATACCACGGAGCGCTGGAATATTCCCACATCGGGAACACCGAGCTCCGATCCCGGCCCCGGAGATGGGAGCAGGGTTGGGATCAGGGTTTTTATCATTCCTAGGGAGGTTTGTTTGCTTTTCCCTCATTTTTTTTTCCAGGAGCAGCATTCCCTGAGCACCCAGGATTTGGGGGAGCCTCAGCAAAACTTCCCAACCCCGGGGCTGGAGGCAGCAGATCCCGGGAATTCTCACTCCGGGTCATTTGGGGCCTGGGTTTCTCCGTTTCGAGCTGTCGGAATAACGTGGATGAAGCAGCAGCAAAGTTTTGAAACATCCCCAAAATTCCAGGTGTGCTGTTCTCCCAAAAATCAGCTGGAAGGAAACTTGGATTCTTCGGCTGGGAAGGGAATCTGTGACCCCGGATCTTAGGGATGATCCCTGGAATTAACGGGAAAAGGGATTTCCTGTCAGGAGCACTGGGTGGGATCAAAGACCCACCTGCTCCAGGGTTTTCCTGGAGAGCAGGGACAGCTCCAGAGCGGGAGCGGAGCAGAACATCCCGACCCCTGTCCGGACAATTCCAGCATCCATGGATATCCCAAATATCCACATCCCGGTGGGAATCTCGGCAAAGAGGCTTCATCCCAGATTTCCCTCCGAGTTTGATCCTGTGGATCCCGGCGGGAATTTGGCCCAGAACAGGAGCAGTAGCCAGGGAGGGCGATCCTGCTCCCAATCCTATGGAATGCTGGGAACGCAGGCCTTGGGATCTCTGGAAACCTGGAGAACATCCTGGAAGTGCATGGGGGGAATCTCTGAGAGAAGAGCGGTGGGAATAATCCCAGATCCCAGATCCCAGATCCCAGATCCTCCATGTCTCCACAGCAAATCCTGTCCCAAAAAGAGCCCTGGATTCCTGCTGGGAATTCCTTCCCAGCCCCCATCCCAGCGTGCTCCGGGAGAGTCCCTGCCCCCAAGGATGCGGATTCCAGCCCTTCCTGAGCTGTTTTCCAGGGAAAAGGGAGCAGAGCTGGCTTGGATGAAACCCAAGAGGGATCAAATCCACCCCATGGATCCTTGCTCCGATGTTTTTATGGGAACAGGGTCTTCCCAAGGCTCCCAGGGATAAGGAGACCCCATGGATGAAGAATTCAGGGGTGGAATAATCCATTTTTAAAAATAATTTGCCAGGGAAACCTTTTATTCCTGGGAAAAAAACCCCCTTAATTCCAGCATTCCTACAAGATCCGATCCCACAGGACGTTCCCAACCCTGCTTCTGTGGGAATTTTGGATCCAGAGGTGCCGGGAGAAGCAGCTACAAAACCCTGCCTTTTCCAGGGGTTTTTCCCCTCCTGGAGAGCTCCACATCCATTGGAAGCTCCGGCTCATCAGGAATTCTCTTCCCCGACTGCTTTTTTAGGACCTGCTGGGCTCTGAGCTTCAGAAAGCCGGGAGCTACCAGAGAAGTGGGAGTTGGGATTCACCCCCAGCACATCCTTTCGCCGTCCCAAAAAGCCGGAGCCAGGAATGCTGAGACAGCCGCAGCGATGTAAACACGGAGCCGCGCAGTCAAAACAAGGAAAATCCAGCATTTTTCCCGATTTTTAGGGACATGGCTCTCGGAGGGAGAGCTCTGCCTCCAGGAGATAATGGGGATGGGGGAGGAATGTTCTCCCTTGGCTGCGTGGATGTGAAATTCCCAGCACCAGCACAGCGAGGATTTCGGGATCAAAATAGGTTTGGGTGGGAAGGGGCCTTAAGGATCATCCCGGTCCAACCCCGACACCTGCCACGATCCCAGGGGGGATCCAACCTTTCCTTGAACACTCCCAGGGATCCAGGGATTCTCTGGGAATTCCAGCCCAGCCCCTCCCCACCCTCCCAGCTGGGAATTCCTTCCCAACATCCCACCCCAAGCTCCCCTTTCCCACTGGGAAGCCATTCCCTGCCTCCTGCCCCTCCAGCCCTTTCCCAAATCCCAGCTCTCCTGGAGCCCCTTTAGGCTCAGGAAGGGGCTCCAAGGATTCCCTGGATCCTTCCCTTCTCCAGCTGGACATTCCCAGCTCTCCCAGCCCTCGGAGCTCCAATCCTTTCCTCCTTCGCAGCACTGTTGGGATGAGCTGATCCCGGCGCCGATCCACGGCCAAGGACTGGCATCCCGGCAGAGCTGATCCCTGCGCATCCTTGGAAATGCTGCTCCCCATTTCAGCCGCTTCCCAAGGGGAATTCTTTGGACGCTCTGGGGATGGGGAAGAGGAATTCTGCCCTCTGGAAGCACCACCTGGGCTCTCCTCCTTCCCAGGAGCTGCGATTCCTGCTGGGAATTCCCGGTGCTCCACAGAAGGTCCCGCTGCTCCAACCAGCATCCAAACATCCCATGAGGATCCAGCTCCCCATCCCAAGGCTCCTTCCCTGCCCTGGAGCTCGTTCCATGGGTTTTGCTCCCGGAATTCCCATAGAAAAGTCCTCCATGGCCTGAGCCAGCCTGGCAGGGGCAGGGATCGGTTGGGAAAACTCAGGAAAGGGTCCCAAAATCCCAGGAAATAAATGGAGGCGTGTCCTGTCCTTTTCCCAGCCCCAACCCAGCTGGATCTTCCCTTCCCACTGCACCAGCCCTGATCCCAGGGTGGGATGGAGCCGGGAATATCCCGGCTGGGAGAGCAGGAGGCACAGCCTGGCCTTGGAATGGTCATTCCCTGTGGGAAAGGCGCTTCCAAACTGGGATCTGGGGGATGCCGATCCTTGTTCCGGCTCGGGATGGGGGAGCCACTCCGGGAATCCCTGGAGGACCTGGGATTGGTTATTTTGCTGGGATATCGGGAAGGAATCCTTCCCTGGGAGGGTGGGGAAAGGCTGGGATGGAATTCCCAGGGAATTCGCGGCTGCCCCTGGATCCCTGGAAGTGTCCAAGGCCAGGCTGGAGCAATCTGGGAATGTGGGAGATGTCCCTGCCCATGGAATGGGATGGGATTTCAGGCCCCTTCCCACCCAAACCATTCCAGGATCCCACAATTCCACCACCTCCTCCCCCTCCAGGACCTCTAACAGAGCAGCACTCCCTGAAATAGTTGGGATTTATGGAAACCTGGGGATGCTTTGGGATCTGCCCCCATTCCCACCTCTCCCTCTCCGTCCCCGCTCTTCCCGGTGCCAGGGAGCTGTTCCAGGCCGTGCCAGGCTGACGTAAATCCCGGGAAGCTGGAAAAACTCCCGGGATTTGGGACTGGCCGAGGCCGAGCTGAGCCGGGAGCGGTGCCAAGATCCATTCCCGAGCCAAGGGCAGCGGCTCCGGCACCTCCCGGAGCCGGGATCAGCCCAGGAGGCATCAGGAGAGATCCCTGAGCTTTGGGAATACTCTGTGGGAAGCACCAGGAATGCTGTGGGATCCACAGGCGTGGCTCCAGCCAAACTCAGGACACAGGGAAAGGGCCTCGGGTCGTGGCAGGGAAGTTCAGGTTGGATATTCGGGAATATTTCTCTGCTGGAAGAGGGGATGAACATCGGAATGGTGGGGTCAGAATCCCTGGAATTGTTTAAAAAACGAGTGGATGTGGCACTTTTCCGTGGGGATTCGGTGGGATTTGGTTAGAGGTTGGATTTGCTGATCCTGGAGGTCTTTTCCAACCTTTTCCAGCCTGGGAATGCAAGGGAATAGCCAGAGGAATTCTGGCTCAGGTTGGTTTGCAGGGAAGAGGATGCTGAGGGAATTCGGGATCCCTCCGGAATTCCAGACTGGGATTTGCTGGTGGGATCTCCTCCTGTGCCACCCCGAGATCCCAACAGCTCCTCCCATGGATGATCCCAGTGGGATCAGCCCAGGGAGCTCCTCCCGGATGTGGGAGCGACGAGGGAATGGGATAGAGGAGGGAAGGGGGAGGGTGGGAATGCAGGAAATTGCCAGGAACACGGGATGAGCCGGATGCTCTTTCCAGCCCATCCCATGCCTCTGGAAAAGCAGCGATCCCAGCAGAATGTCTGAATTCCCAGGAGTCGCCCGACCACCGCCAGGGAAGTGGGGAAAAAGAAGGATTTGCCTCTTCCTGCAAATGCAGCAGGAATTCCGTCCTTGTGGAGATGAGGATTTGGATCCCATTTCCCAAATCATTCCCTTTGTTCTCACAACCACCTGGGATTTCAGGTCCCTTTCCTGAGTTTTCCCAACCAATCCCTGCACCTGCCAGGCTGGCTCAGGCCATGGAGGACTTTTCTATGGGAATTCCGGGAGCAAAATCCACGGAACGAGCTCCAGGGCAGGGAAGGAGCCTTGGGATGGGGAGCTGGATCCTCATGGGATGTTTGGATGCTGGTTGGAGCAGCGGGACCTTCTGTGGAGCACCGGGAATTCCCAGCAGGAATCGCAGCTCCTGGGAAGGAGGAGAGCCCAGGTGGTGCTTCCAGAGGGCAGAATTCCTCTTCCCCATCCCCAGAGCGTCCAAGGAATTCCCCTTGGGAAGCGGCTGAAATGGGGAGCAGCATTTCCAAGGATGCGCAGGGATCAGCTCTGCCGGGATGCCAGTCCTTGGCCGTGGATCGGCGCCGGGATCAGCTCATCCCAACAGTGCTGCGAAGGAGGAAAGGATTGGAGCTCTCCAGGCTGGGAGAGCTGGGAATGTCCAGCTGGAGAAGGGAAGGATCCAGGGAATCCTTGGAGCCCCTTCCTGAGCCTAAAGGGGCTCCAGGAGAGCTGGGATTTGGGAAAGGGCTGGAGGGGCAGGAGGCAGGGAATGGCTTCCCAGTGGGAAAGGGGAGCTTGGGGTGGGATGTTGGGAAGGAATTCCCAGCTGGGAGGGTGGGGAGGGGCTGGGCTGGAATTCCCAGAGAATCCCTGGATCCCTGGGAGTGTGCAAGGAAAGGTTGGATCCCCCCTGGGATCGTGGCAGGTGTCGGGGTTGGACCGGGATGATCCTTAAGGTCCCTTCCCACCCGAACCATTCCGTGATCCCATGACTCCATGCTCCGATAAATTCCCTGTTTTTCCCTTCCCATCCCAGGTTTTCCCTCTCCAGCCCAGACCCGCCTCCCACTGCTTCCCTCTGCCTTTGGACTCCGTGTCCCGGGATCTCAGCCCCCGGTAGAGCTGGATCCGGCCCTTTCCCATTCCCAGCTGGCTCCTCCATGGGATGCCGTGACCTGAATCCCGTCCCTTTTCCCACCCCAGCTCCATGAGTTCCCTCCCAGTTCCCTGCTCTGGTCCCTGCCTCAGCCGCTCCGGGTCCGTAATTCCCGGGAACAAAGGGCAAAGCCCCGATCCACCTTTTTTTCCCCAAAACCGGGCACAGGGCCAGGCCTTGGCACCGCTCCCTCCGCGGTCCGGCAGCCAAGGATTGCACAGAATCCCTGGGAAAAAGCCTGGAAAAGGAGATGAGAGCGACTCCGAGTGTCCAATGGGCACAGGCCAGAGAATTCCAGCCAAAAACCAGGCATGGGATCCAGAGGCGCTCCTGGGATTTGTATTCCAAGCAGGATGGGGGGAAGCGGCCCAGGTGAGTCACAGCCAGGGAATTCTGGAATCGGGAGCCGGAATTCCTTGTCCTGCTCAGGGATGGGCCTGGGAATCACAACAGGATCGAGAGCCAGGGTTGGGATTGGTTTTCCTTAAAAAAACGGGGAAAATGAAGGAAAAGGGGATTATCCAAGGAAACGAGGGAAGCAGAGTCGTTTTCCAGAGGGAAAGCTCCCAGTTAAAACGCAAACCGCGATCCCTGGAAACACGGGATGAGGGATCGGCTCCGGATCCCTGTGGCTCCGAGCAAATCCAAGGCAAGCTGGAATTGCCCACTAGGAGCCACTTGGGAATTTTTCCCGTTTCCCAGAGTCTTTTTGCTCTTCCCTCTGCCGGTTTCCAGCACCTGGAAGTGGTTATGGATTCCCAGGGATCCTGCCTGCATTCCAGCCGGGAGCTGGAGCTCTCCAGGGATCAATTCCAGAGGGTCAGGGAATCACCAAATATCCCGAATTTTGGGGGATGCTCCAGGGTGATCCCAGGCTGGGATCCAGGTGTCTGGGAATTGGTGTCAGGGTAACTTTAGGATGTTCCCAAATTCCATGACAGGCCTGGAATGTCGTGGATATCCCATTAATCCTTTGCCACTCCTCCATCCCTCCGGGATGGCCTGGAATCCCAAAGTTCCTCAGATGGATCCGGACACCAAGGTTTGGGAATTGCCTGGAGTCTGGAAAACCATGAGAGGTTGTTCACAATTCCTTCTGCTCCACGGGAATTTCCAGTCCTGGAATCATGGAATGGTTTGTGTGGGAAGGGACCCGAAATCCCATCCCATTCCATGGGCAGGGACACCTCCCGTGATCCCAGGCTGCTCCAAGCCCCTGGAAGCCTGGCCTGGAAAACTTCCAGGGATGGGGCAGCCTCAGATTCCCTGGGAATCCCGAGGGATTTGGCTTGGTCCCAACACATCCCATCCCAGGGCTCGGAATTCTGCTTCCCAGGGGGATCTGTGGAGGGAGAGAGGATGGAAAATTGGGATTTGCATCCCTCAGGAATCCTGGGTAACCTGTCCATGGAAATGTTCCTTCCCTGGCCTTGGATTCCCTTCCCTGACCTTGTTTTTCCTTCCAGAAAATTTTCCCCGAACTTTCCCCTCCTTTCCTGCATTCCGAGCCTGGAATTTTGCCGGCCACCAGGACACAGGGAGTATCTCTTCCCATTCCCTGGTTTTCCCCACTGGAAAAAACAGGATCAGCCTGGCCCTGCCTCTTCTCTCCACAAAACCAATTCCAAACCCCCCCAGCTGCTCCTGCAAGTTGGATTTTCCTGGAAAATCGCTGGAAGCAAAGGCCTTGGTGAGCCGGGATCCGGGAACATCCCAGAGTGCCAGGAATCCGAGGCTGGAAGGAGGCCGAGCTCGGAGCTGTCCCCGGGAGCTGCTGGAACCAGGACACAAAAACCCCGGGAGCGAGGCTGGAAAAGCCACTGGATGTGACAGGGAGGGAGGAAATCAGGGAAAATCCATTTTCCAGCACAAATCAACTCTGACAGGGATGGAGGGAACGGAGCGTTCCCGGATCCGCTGCGTTCCCAGATCCGCTGCGTTCCCAGATCCGCTGCGTTCCCAGATCCGCTGCATTCCCGGATCCGCTGCGTTCCCCAATCCGCCACCTCCTCAACCCAACCCAATGGCACCAGCCCGGATCCACAGCCGGGAAAATGGGATCCGGAGCTGTTCCCTGTGCTCCCTGCCCTTCCCAGGAATGTTGTGGCTGCTTCCCGTGGTTACAAATCCCACCGGGAGCAGCTAGAGGAGGGCTGGAATGGGATAACGATCCTGGCCTCGGGACAGCGGGAATCTCCTGGACATCACCCGAATCCAGGGAATGGTGCCGGGATGGAGCAGCCGTGGGGAGATTCCCGGCCAAGGCTCTTCCAGTCAAATCTTAGGGATCCCGCCTCCGGTGCAGATGGAATTCCTGCTGGGAATGAGCCCGGAGAGGCTCTGGAGGAAAATTCCAGGCTCTGTCCCTCCTTTTCCTGGATCAAGCTGCTTTATCAAGGCTCTTCTCTGATGGAATCCTGGAATTTTGGGTGGGAAGGGATCTCAAAGCCCCTCCAGTCCCATGCCATGGGCAGGGACACTTCCCACTGTTCCCGCTGGATTCTCCCACATTTCTGTCCGTGCTTCTCCAGGCGGGAATGGCTGATCCCGCTGGATGAGGCCTCTGGGAGAGGTTTTTTCCATGGATTTTCCTCTCTACCTTTCCCTGCCTTCTCTGCTGCTCCTGAAGCCGAGCCCCATCTCCCAAACATTTCCCAGCAGGATTTTCCCAGCCCCGAATCCCGGGATTGTCACTGTGGCGGGACGTGGTGGCTCTTCCCTGGCGGCTCTTCCCTGATGCTCCACGATGGGAATCTGGGAATTCCCATCCCACCACATCCCCCTTCCCCAAACCATCCAGATGGACGGGGCAGATCCCAGATCTCCAGGAGTTCAGGGGGTGGTTTTTTGGGAAAAACGAGATGATTGTGGCACCTGGGGACGCTCCGTTGTCCCCGGGCGATGTCCGTGACCTTGGGAAGGGAAGCGCTGCCGTTGGGAACATTCTGATATTGACGTTTTCCGCTTCCAAGCCCTTGGAGCCGGGCTGTGGTCACGGATGAGGCTCTCTGGCTCCTCCGGATCGATGGGAACACCACAAGGACCTTGCCGGTGTCCTTGTCCCCACCGTGGGACAGGGAGGGATCATCCCAATCCTTGCTCTTGACCCCCAATCCCTGATGTTCCGCGTTCCCTTGGAATGGCCCACCCTGCTCTCCAGGAACTGAGGAAGGAGGAAAAGCAGCTCCCAAGCTGTGGAATCCCCTGGATCCCGAGGATGGTTTTCCATGAGGATGGAAGGAGACGGGGAACGGCAGCATCGGGAACACAGCAGATGCTTCCAAATCCCAGGATTTTCATGCCTAAGGGACAATGCGGGGCTGGGAAGGGCCTTCCTGGAGTGAGTGGGAAGGGCGCTGGAAGGTCCTCCTGGAGCCGAGCCCTCTCTGGGATGTTTTCCTGCCTCCATCAAAACATTCCCGGAGTCCCAGGGGCGCACAGAACACGCTTGGATGCATCCAGTCCCAAATCCATCCCCGCCCCAGCATTCCCAGGAGGGATGAGCGTGCTGGAGGCACCAGGAGCCTGTGGAGCAAAGATCCTAAAAAAGTCCCCCCCAGACCTCGGGATTTCATGGAATTCCAGCCTGGTTTGGGTGGGAAGGGACCTTGAATCCCATCCCGTTCCACGCCCGACACTTCCACGATCCCAGGCTGCTCCAGCCTGGCCTTGGACACTCCTAGGGATCCAGGGGCAGCCCCGGCTCCTCTGGGAATTCCAGCCCAGCCCCTCCCCACCCTCCCAGGGAAGGATTCCAGAAGATCCCAGACTCCGAGAAGTTTGGGACTGTGTGGGGCTGGAGGTGACAATCCCTGTTGTTATCCTGGAATGGGACAGAGCCCTTCTGGAATTTTTGGAGCACCAGAGGGGGAATATCCCTTGCTCCTTGAGGGAATGGCCTCAGGGATCACCACGCGAAGTTTCAGTTGGATTTTGGGAACAATTCCTGCCTGGAAAGGGTTTTCCAGCCCTGGCACAGCTGTCCAGGGCAGGGCTGGAGTCGCCGTTCCAGGCGGGATTTAAATCCCTGTGGATGTGGCCCCTGGGGACGCGGGTGTGGGGTGGCCCTGGCAGCGCTGCGGGAGAGGTTGGAAAAAACTCCAGAGGATTTTTCCAGCCCAAACAGCTCTGATTCCATGATTGCATGCCCAGAGATCCCAGATTCCATTCCCTGCTGGTCTCCGTGAGGGAGGAAAGCGGAGAAACCAAGGGAAAACTTGGATAAATTTGGGAGAACCCAGCTTTTCCTCACCCACAGAAACAGCAAATCCCACCTGGAATTCCCCCTTGGAGAGAGCAGCTTTCCCTGGAAGGAGTGGGCAGGTGGGAAGATCCCAGCTCCAGCCGGCTGCCGCAGGATGTGTGGGTGGGAATGTCTCATCCCAGCCGGGCCAATGCCGGGAATCACCGAGGATGCAAAAAAAGGCGAAAAAATAAAGGAAAAGCATCGGGAATGAAGGAAGCGCCAGAATCCCAAATCCCGATTGCCCGGACAACGACCCCGGAGCCCTTGGATGAGTCAGTCCTGGATAATGACACCGAGGATGGGCTTTCCCTGCTGGAATCTCGGCTTTCCCAAGGAGCCGGAGCGGGAGCAGCCGATGCCTCACCCTGGGCTCGCCTGCTCCGGACCCGCATTCCCGGTTTCTGGCCAGACACGGATTTATCCCGAAGAACCAAAGGAATCCAAACAAGAATTGGGACAGGAGACATGGGACAGGAGGCTCCAGGTCCTTCAGGGATACCCTGGGAAGGGAATCCAGCATGGGAATCAGGAAGCAGCAGCAGCTATGAATCTCCATCTCCTACTTCCTGGGGAATTTTGGGATTTTCCTCCTGTTTCCAGCCTGGGAAAAAGTCACTGGCAGGATGTGCCTGTGGCCTGTGTTTAAAATTCCCTCAGGTGTTGCTTTTTTATTGGATATTTTGGATTTTCCACTTTCCGGCTGCTGGCATCCCTCCACCGACCCATGCTCCCACCGGATTGGGAATATTCCAGGCAGGAATAAATAATTCATGGAGCACGACCATGGAATGAGGCACCTGGAGGACACAGGGAGAGGCCAAATGGAATTCCTGGCTCCAGTTGGATCCCAATGCCGGCACCTGGCAGGGCTGGGAGCGAGATGTTCCTGCGGATCCATCCCAGCCGCTCCATCTGGGAGATCGGGATTCCCATCCTGGAGATCGGGGTTTCCATCCTGGAGATTGGGATTTCCTTCCTGGATATTGGGGTTTCCTTCCTGGAGATTGGGATTTCCTTCCTGGAGATCGGGGTTTCCATCCTGGAGATCGGGATTCCCATCCTGGATATTGGGGTTTCCTTCCTGGAGATCGGGATTTCCTTCCTGGAGATTGGGATTCCCATCCTGGATATTGGGGTTTCCTTCCTGGAGATCGGGATTCCCATCCTGGATATTGGGGTTTCCTTCCTGGAGATCGGGATTTCCTTCCTAGAGATCGGGGTTTCCATCCTGGGTATTGGGATTCCTGTCCTGGAGATCGGGATTCCATCCTGGAGATCGGGATTCCCATCCTGGATATTGGGATTTCCATCCTGGAGATCGAGATTACAAGCATGGATATTGGTATGCCGTCCTGGATATTGGGATTCCTGTCCTGGAGATTGGGATTTCCTTCCTGGAGACTGGGATTACCATCCTGGAGATCAGGATTACCATCCTGGAGATCAGGATTCCCAGCACAGAGATCAGGATTCCCAGCACGGAGATCAGGATTTCCGTCCTGAATATCGTGGTTTCCCTCCTGGAGATTGGGATTTCCATCCTGGAGATTGGGATTCCCATCCTGGAGATCAGGGTTCCCATCCTGGATATCGGGATTTCCATCCTGGAGATTGGGATTTCCTTCCTGGAGATCAGGATTTCCATCCTGGAGATTGGGATTTCCTTCCTGGAAATTGGGATTACCATCCTGGAGATCAGGATTCTCAGCATGGAGATTGGGATTCCATCCTGGAGATTGGGATTTCCATCCTGGAGATTGGGATTCCCATTCTGGAGATCAGGATTCCAAGCATGGATATCGGTATTCCGTCCCGGAGATAGGGATTTCCATCCTGGATATCAAGATTTCCATCCTGGAGATTGGGATTTCCTTCCTGGAGATTGGGATTCCATCCTGGAGATTGGGATTTCCTTCCTGAAGATCAAGGTTCCCGGCATGGAGAGAGGGGAGGAACTGGGATTTGAGTTGGGGAAGCTGGAGGGTTTGGGATGGGGATTGATGGGAATTTTCGGTCAGGCTGGGGATGGATGGGAATTTTCCAGGGGCTTGGGAGGGAGGAAGAGCTGGTGACAATCAGGATATGGATCCCGAGGGGCCGGGATAAGGAATCCTCACTGGAGCCATCCATATCCAAATCCACGTCTAGATCCAGGGATGGGGTGGATCCAGGGAAAGTGTGGATCCAGCTGATCCCTGTCTGGATCCAGGGATGGTGTGGATCAGGGATGGTGAGGATCCAAGATGGTGAGGATCCAGGGATAGTGTGGATCCAGCTGGTCCCTGGCTGGACCCAGGGATTTTGTGGATCAAAGGATGGGGGTGGATCCAGGCAAAGTGTGGATCCAGCTGATCCCTGACCGGATCCAGAGATGATCTGGATCCAGCTGATCCGTCTCTGGATCCATGCTGTGTATCCAGGGATGATCTGGATGCAGGGATGATCTGGATGCAGGGATGGTCCCTGGCTGGATCCAGGGATGGTGTGGATCCAGCTGATCCCTGTCGGGATCCAGGATGGATCCAGCTGCTCCTTGTCCCGAAAGAGGCCATTGCCAGAGCTGGTCCAGGTCTTTGTAGGGAAGGAGTCCAGGATATTTCAGGAAAACCATTCCCATCAGGATTGGCTGCTGTCCTTGATTCCCTTTGCAGGATCCTGTCCCACCTGGAATTCCCATCCTATCCCAGTTATCCCAGTGGGACAGTGACAGCCCTGGGGCCCGTAAAACCGGGATTCAATCCATCCTGGAGAAGGGGAACACCCCTACTTCCACAGCTTCCAAAGGCGCTATTCCAGCCGGGAGGAGCTGGAGCCACTTTGGGATGTGCAGCTACAAATCCCGGAGCTTTGGCTCATTCCTTGAGGAATTTTTCCCTGGAAAAAGCCCTTCCAGAGGGCTGGAATGTGGCGGGGAGGGGGGGCCCGGAATGTTTTTGTGTCACCTCCGCCGGAGCTTTTCCAGCTGCTCCCGCGCCTCTCCCTGGGGACAAGGAGGGAACACGGCACCGCCGGATAGGGATGAGCTCCCGGATTCCTGCTGGGAATGACATCCCTGCAGGCAGCCCCGGCGTGGTCCCGCTTCCAGCCGGGACAGGGAAAAAAATCCCAAGGATCGGAGCTGGATCCCCACAAAAGCACCTGGATTCCTGGGAATTGCGTTATCCCTTGACTTCCTGGGGGAATTCTTTCTCCTTCTCGTTATTTGGGTTATCTTTGTCCCATTATCCCAATAGTTTGGTGGTGGGAAGTGCCTGGATTTCTGCTGTGCAGGGAATGATGTGGTTCCGGAAAGGAAAGTATAGAATGGAATAAAATGGGTTTCAATAAAATGGGATGGGATGGGATGGGATGGGATGGGATGGGATCAATGAGGTGGGATGGGATGGGATGGGATGAGATGGGATGGGATCTATGGGATCTATGGGATGGGATGGGATCAATGGGATGGGATGGAAGGGGATGGAATGGGATGGGATCAATGAGGTGGGATGGAATGGGATGGGCTGGGATGGGATCTATGGGATCTATGGGATGGGATGGGATGGGATGGGATCAATGAGGTGGGATGGGATGGGGTGGGATCAATGGGATGGGATGGGATCAATGGGATGGGATGGGATGGGATCAATGAGGTGGGATGGGATGGGGTGGGATCGGTGGGATGGGATGTGGTGGGATCAATGGGATGGGATGGGATCAATGGGATGGGATGGGATGGGATCAATGAGGTGGGATGGGATGGGGTGGGATCAATGGGATGGGATGGGATCAATGGGATGGGATGGGATGGAGTGGGATGGGGTGGGATGGGATCGGTGGGATGGGGTGGGATCAATGGGATGGGATCAATGGGATGGGGTGGGGTGGGATGGGATGGGATATTTTCATTTGGAAGGAACCTACATGGATCAAATGGCCTTGGATCAGGGACACCTCCCATGATCCCAGGGTGCTCCAGCCTGGCCTTGGACACTCCCAGGGGCAGCCACAGCTTCTCTGGGAATTCCAGCCCAGCCCCTCCCCACCCTCTCAGTGGGAATTCCTTCCCATTATCCCATCTATCCCTGCTTTTTCCCTCCTTGTTTGATTTCTGCTGGAGAAAATCCTGTTCCCAAAGTCCAGTGCAGGGTTTGGAGCAACTTCCAGCCCCTCCAGTCCACCTGGAGCAGTTGGGAAGGCAGGAAAAAGTGGCAAGGAAAATCCATGGAAAAAACATTTCCCAGAGGGATCAGCCTGTCCTTGCCTGGAGGAGAAGCACAGGCGGAAATGGGGGAAAATCTGGGATAGTGGGAAGTGTGCCCTGCCCATGGAAGGGGATGGGCTGGATGGGCTTTGAGGTTCCTTCCCACCCAAACCATTCCACGATTCCCACCCAAACCATTCCACAATTCCCACCCAAACCATTCCATCATTCCCACCCGAACCATTCCATGGTTCCAAGGGATTCTGCACTGCCCATGTCCCCCCATGGCACCAGCTTCCCACATCCCTCCCTGGATCCTGCTCCGGCTGCGTCTCCGCATCCCTGGAACCAGCAGCAGCCGGAGGCAAGGGCTGCCTTTGATCTTTTTCCAGGAAATCCAAGGACATGGAATAACCGGGAGAGGCCCAGCGGGGCCAGCAGGTGCCTGATGGAAAACAGAGACGGCTGCAGGCGCTTCCCAAAATTTAATTAGGGATTGTAAACAGCTCTGCTGGGCTGGGCCTGGACACTGGGAGAAACCCTGTGGAAAATGGTCCTGGGGGAAGGGCTTCCTGGGAAAAGGGGGATTTTTGGGGCAGCCCAGGGAGGTGGGGGAGGGAAAACGGGACCAAACTCAGCCCAGTTCGGCTCCGGGTCTTCCCCAGTGGTGGGGGCGGAGCGGAGGGTGGGAAAATGGGCGGCCGAAAATGGGAGCCTCTGGATCCTGGCATGGCTTTGGGAAGTCACTTGGGACACGGAAGTGATGCCACGGCCGGACATCCGGCGGGGATTTGGGTCCTCCACCTCTGGATTTGGAACCTCCACCTCTGGATTTGGATCCTCCACCTCCAGGTTTGGATCTGCCACCTCTGGATTTGGATCCTCCCCCTCTGGATTTGGAACCTCCACCTCTGGATTTGGAACCTCCACCTCTGGATTTGGATCTTTCACTCTGGATTTGGATCTGCCACCTCTGGATTTGGATCCTCCACCTCTGGATTTGGAACCTCCACCTCTGGATTTGGATCTGCCACCTCTGGATTTGGATCTGCCACCTCTGGATTTGGATCCCCCACCTCTGGATTTGGGTGCTGGGATGGCCTGAAGTGCCACTGTCCATCCCATCCCATCCCATCCCATCCCATCCCATCCCATCCCATCCCATCATCCCACTGTGTGCAGATTCAGGGAATCATGGAATGGTTTGGGTGGGAAGGAATCTTAAATCCCACCCAGGGCCATCCCCTGCCACGGGCAGGGACACCTCCCGCTCTCCCAGGGCGCTCCAAGCTCCATCCAGCCTGGCCTTGGACACTCGCAGGGATGGGAATGGGACCCCAGCAAGGAATGTTTTCCTCATTTCCCGCTATTTCCGGGGCACAGGGACAAATCAATCCCTTTTTGTTGCAGTTTTGGGGGAGCCTTTCCCTGATCCCACCCTCCTCCAGCTGCTCCTGATCCTGCACATCCCTTTTCCAGCCGCAGAAGGGGATGGAGATGGGATGGGGGAACAGGATACGGGAGGAGGATGGAGCCAACGGGCTGGAGGGGCAGGAGGCAGGGAATGTCTTCCCAGTGGGAAAGGGGAGCTTGGGGTGGGATGTTGGGAAGGAATTCCCAGCTGGGAGGGTGGGGAGGGGCTGGGCTGGAATTCCAAGAGAAGCTGTGGCTGCCCCTGGATCCCTGGGAGTGTCCAAGGAAAGGTTGGAGAAACTTGGGGTCACGGAAGGTGTCGGGGCTGGACCGGGATGGGATTTAAGGTCCCTTCCCACCTTTCCACGATTCCATGGAACATCAAGTCCCAGCATCCAGAGCGGTCAGAAGGAGGAATTGCAGCTGCTCCCTGTTCCAAGGGCTGCAAAAGAGCCGGGATCCAGAGCCCGGATCCGATCCAACCTGGACCTTTCCAGAACCAATCTGCAAAGTGGGAGATCGTGGCTGGGAGCCGACATTCCCGATCCCTCTCCCGGACATTCCGGATGGACTCCCGATCCCTCTGCTGCCTGGTTTTCATTTGGATTTCACCTCCAGGCCACCCTCCCGTTTTTCCACTCGAATCCTGGTTTTCCACCGCTGTCGGATCCGGTGTCCCAAGTGGCCAGTGGCACCGTCTGCTTCCCAAAGGGATGGATAAGGAGCTTTTTCCTGGGAGGGAATAGAATTAAGGAGCCTGTCGGGAATTAGGGAGGCACTCGCTGGATTTATTCCGGAGCTCAATCCAATTCCAGCCGCAGGAGAGTTTGGGCTCCGCATCCACAGCCCTTGGAGCAGGACAGGCAAATCCAGTTCCAATCCCCCTGGAAAACCTCGGCACGGGGTGAGGGTGGAGCCCCCGGGATGCTCCACAGCCGCCCTTCACCCAGAGCGGGAATCCTTGGAGCAGCGGGAAAATCCCCGGATCTGGGAGAGGGGGATCCAAACTGGGATCAGGGTGCCCAGGTCATCCAACCTCCCATTCCCAATCCATGTGAGCAACCCCACCATTCCCAATCCATGCGAGCAACCCCACCATTCCCAATCCCTGTCACCAACCCCAACATTCCCAATCCATGTGAGCAACCCCACCATTCCCACTCCATGCGAGCAACCCCACCATTCCCAATCCATGGCACCAACCCCACCATTCCCAATCCATGTGAGCAACCCCACCATTCCCAATCCATGGCACCAACCCCACCATTCCCAATCCATGCGAGCAACCCCACCATTCCCAATCCCTGTCACCAACCCCACCATTCCCAATCCATGCGAGCAACCCCACCATTCCCAATCCCTGTCACCAACCCCACCATTCCCAATCCATGTGAGCAACCCCAACATTCCCAATCCATGCGAGCAACCCCACCATTCCCAATCCATGTCACCAACCCCACCATTCCCAATCCATGGCACCAACCCCACCATTCCCACTCCATGCGAGCAACCCCACCATTCCCAATCCATGTCACCAACCCCACCATTCCCAATCCCTGTCACCAACCCCACCATTCCCAATCCATGTCACCAACCCCACCATTCCCAATCCATGCGAGCAACCCCAACATTCCCAATCCATGGCACCAACCCCACCATTCCCAATCCATGGCACCAACCCCACCATTCCCAATCCATGTGAGCAACCCCACCATTCCCAATCCATGGCACCAACCCCACCATTCCCACTCCATGCGAGCAACCCCACCATTCCCAATCCATGGCACCAACCTCAATGTTCCCGGTTTGTGTCTTCCAACCTGAACCTTCCCAGTCCATGTCACCCATCCCCAACATTCCCAGTCCATGTCACTCATCCCCAACATTCCTAATCAATGTCACCCATCCCCAACATTCCCAGTCCATGTCACCCACAGGGAAGAATTCCTTCCCAATATCCCATCCATCCCTGCCCTTTCCCAGTGGGAAGCCATTCCCTGGTTCCTGTCCCTCCACCCTTCTCCCAAGTTCTTCTTCAGCTCTCCTGGAGCCCCTTCAGGCTCGGGAAAAGGCTCCAAGGATTCCCTGGAATCTATTTTTGTTGTGCTTTGATCCCTTGGAACTTCATCCCATGGGATTTGTCTGCAGGGACACAGAATTCCAGCCTGGAGCCATCCCAGCAGCTCCAGAGGATCCTGGAATGGTTTGGTTTGGAAGGGACCTCAAATCCCATCCCATTCCAACCCCGACCCCTTCCCCTATCCCAGGCTGCTCCAATCCCATCCAACTTTTCCTTGGACAGTCCCAAGGATGGAGCAGCCGCAGCTTCCCTGGGAATTCCAGCCAGAGCGTCATCTGCTTTTCCCGAACTTTTGCAGAACCTAGGAAAAATTCACTGGAATTTTCCCTCTTGTTTTGGCTCCAAATACAAACGGAACACCCGGAAAACTCAGCTCTGGTTTTCTGCTCTCCTTTTTTCTTTTTATTTATCCTCTTTCCTTGTTGGTTTTTTTTTTTTTTTTCCCCTGCTTTGTGGCTCTCCCCACTCCGGGAAAGCTCTGGAGAAGGGAAAGGGGCTGCCAAACTTATTCCCTAAAAACCATCCGGTTGTTCTCCAGCCACTCCAGGATTTTCCTGCCTTTCTCCTGGCAGCTCCATGTTCCCAGTTAAATCCTGACCTTGCCCTTCCCTCTTCCCTCAAGGCAAATCCGTCCTTTCCAGCAGAGACTCCTCCAGGCTTTTCCAGGAGAATCCTGGGAAGCAGCTGGGCTGGGGCTGTGTGGTAGAAATTCCAGGATTTGGGATGGATTGGTCTCACCTGGGCCCACCTGGAGCCAAAAGTGGGGGGAGGGGGGATGCCCAAGGTGGGAAAAAGGGAAAATATGGGGGGCAAAAGAGGAGGAAAAAGAGGGGGAAAGAGGAGGAAAAAGAGGGGGGAAGAGGTGGAAAAAGAGGGGAAAAGAGGTGGAAAAAGAGGGAGAAAGAGGTGGAAAAAGAGGGGAAAAGAGGTGGAAAAAGAGGGGAAAAGAGGTGGAAAAAGAGGGGAATAAGAGGTGGAATAAGAGGTGGAATAAGAGGGGGAAAGAGGTGGGAAAAGAGGGGAAAGGAGGTGGGAAAAGATGGGAAATAAGAGGTGGAAAAAAGAGGGAAAGAGGTGGAAAAAGAGGGGAAAGGAAGTGGAAAAAGAGGGGTGATGAGGAAATAAAATGATGATAAAAGAGATCCAGAAGGATGTTGATAAGAGAGATAAAAAGACACAAAGTGATGATAGAAGAGGTGTAAAATCAGGATAAAAGGGATGGAAAAGGAGGGTGAAAAGCGGTTTCAAAGGGGATTGATAAGAGACGGAAAAGGAAATAAAATGATGATAAAAGAGGTGTGAAAGGAGGGGGAAAGGTTTCAAAAGAGGAGTAAAAGTGGTTTAAAAGGAGGGTGATAAGAGGTTTAAAAGAGGATTGATAAGAGATGGAAAAGGAAATAAAATGATGATAAAAGAGGTGTGAAAGGAGGGGAAAGGTTTAAAAGCAGTAAAAAGGGGTGAAAGAGGTGTAAGAAGGCGATGATAAGAAATAGGAGCTAAAACGATGGGGTAAGAGGGGCAAAAGGAGAGAAAAAGGTGAAAAAGAGAAGAAAAGAGGTGCAAAAGGAGAATGTAAAATCAGAGGAGTAAAGGGAGGGCGATAAGAGATAGAGAAAGAAATAAAACTGCTAAAAGAGAGGATGGTGATAAGAGCTGGAAAAGGAGGGCGATAAGAGGTATAAAGGGGGTGGGAAGAGATAAGAAAGGAGATCAAATAATCATGAAAATGTGTGAAATGAGGGGGAAAGAGGGGGAAAAGGAGGGGAAGAGCGGAGTAAAAGTGGTTTGAAAGTGGGGCGAAAGGGGGTCACAAGAGGAGTGATAAGAGGTGTAAAAGGAGGGTGATAAGAGAGAAAATGGGGGCGATAAGAGAGAGAAAAGGAAAAAAATGAGGATACAGGAGGTGTAAAAGGAGGGGAAAAGTGGTTTAAAAGGAGGTGATAAGAGGTGTAAAAGGAGGGTGATAAGAGAAAAGGAAATAAATTGATGATAAAAGTTGTAAAAAGGGGGGGAAGTACTGTGAAAGGGGGAGAGAAAGGTTTAAAAAGAGGAGTAAAAAGTGTAAAAAGAAGTTGAAAAGGAGGGAGATTAGAGCTATAAATGGGGGTTGGTAAGAGATAGAAAAGGAAATAAAATGATGATAAAGGAGGTGTAAACTGAGGGTAAAAGAGGTGCAAAAGGGAGGTAAAAAGGTTTAAAAAGAGGAGTAAAAGAGGTGTAAAAAGAAGTTGAAAAGGAGGGATATTAGAGCTATAAATGGGGGTTGATAAGAGATAGAAAAGGAAATAAAATGATGATAAAGGAGTTGGAAAAGGAGGGTCAAATAGAGACGAGAGGGAGGGTGGTAAGAGAGCAAAGGAAATAAAATGATGGTAAAAGAGGCGAAAACTGAGGGTAAAAGAGGTGCAAAAGGGGGGCAAAAAGGTTCAAAAAGAGGAGTAAAAGAGGTGTAAAAGGAGGCGTAAAAGGGGTCTAAAAGAGAGGTGATAAGAGGTAGGAAAAGGAAATGAAATGATGATAAAAGAGAGAATCCAGGGTGGTGCTGAGAGCTCTAAAAGGCTCTAAAAATGCTGATAAAAGAGCTCGAAAAGGGTGGGAATGTGGCCCCAAAATTCCCTGCGCTCCCAGGGCCGGGCAAGCCTTGCCCATGGAATCGTGCCCCTCTCCAGGTCCCATCCCGGGCAGGGATGAGGCTCCTCCTTTCCCAGGGATCGGCGGCATCAAGGACAAATTAATGAGCAGTTTTAATTAACGATCCCCCCCCCCTCCGGAAGCCTGGGGGGGGAGGGGAGGTGTGTTGGACCCAGATGTTCTCCACAGCTGGATATGGAAAATCCCGATCCCAAGCTCAGGAAAGGACTGGGAGAGACTGGGAAAAAGGATGTGCCTGCCCAGATCCCACTGGGAATGAGCCCGGCCTGGAACTGGGAATGCCCGGGAAGGGTGGTCTGGAAATTGCCATCAGCGATTTCCAACGGCCCCAAAGTGTAATTACAGGGATTAGAGGGATTAGGGAAAAGCAGGACACGGCAATTCCCTTAATTCCACACATTGGCACTCCGAGGGCGAACGGGAGCATCTGGGGACAGCCTGGAAAGGTTTTCCAGGGGGATTCTCCATCCATTATCCCAGCCCGGCCGGGGATCAAAAAGCAAATCCCCTGGAAGACAGAGCAGGGAATGGCTGGAGATACATGGGGGGAGCTCGGGGTGGGATCTTGGGAAGGAATTCCCGGCTGGGCTGGAATTCCCAGGGAATGCCCGGATCCCTGGCAGTGCCCAAGGAAAGGCTGGAGCAGCCTGGGATCATCGGGGGAGGTGCCGGCCTTGGAATGGGATGGGATTGAAGCTGCGTGGATCCCAGCCAAAGCATTCCGGGATTGTGGGATGCAGGAGGCTCTGAATCCATGGCCAGGGGTTTTTCTGGAAGTCGGGGATGGGAAAGGGAAGGGAGAGCCTTCCTGGAGTGCCGAGATTCCCAGGGAAGGGCCTGGAGGCCGGAATTCCTTCCCGCAGAGGAGTCGGGATGGGGCTGGATCCAATGGCAGGCTGGGAGAGGCGGGAATGGAGGGATTTCCCTGGGAAAGGGGAGCTCGGGCTGGGATCTTGGGAAGGAATTCCCGGCTGCGCTGGAATTCCCAGAGAATCCCTGGCTGCCCCTGGATCCCTGGAATTTTCCAAGGCCGGGCTGGATGGGAATCTGGGATAGTGGGAGGTGTCCCTGCCCTTGGATTGGGATGGGATTTAAGGTCCCTTCCCAGCCAACCCATCCCTTCATTTTGGGATTCATCCCTCCTGCTCATCCCAGGAGCATCCGAGGACTTGGCAGAATTCCTGCCGGGATTTGCAGAGCTGGCTGCTCCTTCCCAGCTTATTTGTGATCCTGAAAAAAAAAAAAGGAAAAAAATGGAATTGTTCCTCTGGAAAGGCACAGAGCGGAGCGGCCCTGTCATCCCTGCCATCAAAGAGCGCCTTTCCTTGGGATTTTTCCAGGTTTTTCCTGCTGACGTCACCGGCATCCATCACCCGCCTGGGACTTCAAACACGGACGGAGAGATCCGTGCGGGAAACGTGCTCCGTGTCCCAGAAAAGAGTCCAAAGGAGGAATTCCGGGCTGTGCCGAAGGAATCCGACAACGGCGCCTGAGGATTTCATTAAAATCCAGGAATCTGAAGAGATTTGGCCGCGCTGGCCATCGGAATCCCCCCTCAGGATGGGAAAACCCCAGGGAATCATGGAATTGTTCAGGCTGGAAAAGAGCTCTGAGAGCAGCGAGTCCATGGGGAGTTTGTGCCTCTCTCCCGTTTCCCGGGAATGTGGATCCTGGAGAGGACACTGTGGACAACCCCATCCCGGAGGGCCAAAAGCTGGAATTGCAGCTGGGATTCGGGAATTTCATGGAATCCTGGAATGGTTTGGGTGGGAAGGGCCCTTAAATCCCATCCCATTCCACTTCCCACGATCCCAGGGTGTTCCAACCGCATCCCTGGACACTCCCAGGGATCCAGGGGCAGCCACAGCTTCTCTGGGAATTCCAGCCCAGCCGGGAATTCCTTCCCCAAATCCCACTTTCCAGGATGAAACGATTCCTTTCTATGATTCCCCCGCCTCCAATCCCTGCTCCAGCGCTGCCATCCCGAAATTCCAGCGGCTGCGATCGGGAGGGATCTCCCGCTGCGGATCCCACACGAACGGGGAATCGCCGAGCGCCGGGACACCGGGAATGGATCCCACCGGGAATGGATCCCACCGGGAATGGATCCCACCGGGAATGGATCCCGGGGCGGGCGGGCAGGGGTGGCTGGGATCTTGGGAAGCGATTCCTCCCTCCGGGAGCTTCCAGGGACGCAATTCCCGAGCTCGTGGGGCCCCCTAAAGGCCCGCATTGGGAGCGAGCCCGGGAGTGGGAAAAATCCACGGAAAGGCCCCAAAATCCCTCCCTTGGAATCTCAGATGGGAGCGCGGAGCCGGCCCGGATCCAAAGGGGGATTCGGGATCGCCCGTTCCAGGTGGGAACATCCCCGAAGCCCAAAAGGAGCTCCGGGATCAGATCCCGGCCCTGCCTGGCCGGGGCAGCGCTGAGATTCCGCCCTTCCCGTTAAAGACCCCACAGAATTCCCGGATCCCCGGGGGTTTTCCTGCATTTCCCTCCTCTTCCCTGCTTTTCCCAGCTTTTTCTTCCTCTTTTTGTTTCATTTTTCTTTGTCTTTCCCCCCCTTTTTTTTTTATTTCATTCCTACCTTTCCCTTCTTTCCCCCTTTTCTCCCCTTCTCCCTCTCTTTTCCTCATTTTCCTTTGCTTTTCCCCATTTTCCTGCTGGTTTTCCTTCATTTTTACTCCTTTCCCTCAGTTTTCCCTTCGCTTTTCTCCATTTTCCTGCTTTTCCTTCACTTTTCCCCATTTTTCCTTCACTTTTCCCCATTTTCCTGCTGTTTTCCTTCATTTTTACCATTTTCCCTCAGTTTCCCCTTTGCTTTTTTCCCATTTTTCCTTTGCTTTTCTCCATTTTCCTGCCTTTTTTCCCTCCATTTTCACCATTTCCCCTCAGTTTTCTGTCTCCCTTTTCCCCATTTTCCTTCGCTTTCCCCCATTTTTCCTTCACTTTTCCCCATTTTCCTGCCTTTTCCCCTCCATTTTTACCCCTTTCCCCCAGTAAAAGAGGGGGAGGGAGGGGGGGCGGTTGGGCTTTTCCAGCCCGAAGAATTCCAGGATTCCCGGAGCTTTCCCGCTCGCTCCTCTCCCTCTGGCGCTGACGCTCACCTGGGTTCGCTCTTCCCAACAGAGGCGGGGCCGGCTCAGCTCCTCCGCGACATTCCCGGGAATTTTGGGAAGGGCGGGCGGGGGGTGCTCGCCCTTATGCCGAGGTTGCAGCCTCGTGGAGCCGTGCCTCAGTTTCCCCATTCCCGGCCTCCCGCGGCTGGGAAGGGAAGGGAAGGGAAGGGAAGGGAAGGGAAGGAGAAGGGAAGGGAAGGGAAGGGAAGGGAAGGGAAGGGAAGGGAAGGGAAGGGAAGGGAAGGAGAAGGGAAGGAGAAGGAGGAGGGAGGGAAGGGAAGGGAAGGGTGGGAGGGGTTCGAGGGAGGGGAGGGGCGGCTCCGCTGCTGAATAATTCAGCGCTGGCAGCGGGGGAAGCTCCGCACCGGCACCGAGACCGCACCGAGCTGAGCTCCGGAGCGCGGCACCAGCACCGAGACCACACCGGGACCGGGACCGCACCGAGCTGAGCTCCGGAGCGCGGCACCGGCACCGAGACCACACCGGGACCGGGACCGCACCGAGCTGAGCTCCGGAGCGCGGCACCGGCACCGAGACCACACCGGGACCGGGACCGCACCGAGCTGAGCTCCGGAACGCGGCACCGGCACCGAGACCGGACCGGCACCGGCACCGCACCGGGACCTCATCAGGCTCCGGGCACCTCACCGGGCTCTGCACCGACACCGCACCGGGACCGCGTCAGGCACCGGGAACCGCCCCGGGACCACCTCGGGCTCCGCTCCGAGACCGCCCCGGCACCACCCCGAGCTCTGCACCTAGCACCGGGCAGCGCAGCTGGATCGCATCAGCCACCGGGACCGCCTCGGGACTGCCCCGGGCACCTCGAACCGCGCCGGGACCGCCCCGGGCTCTGCTCCGAGACCGCGCCGGGACCACCCCGAGCACCTCGATCCGCGCCGGGACCGCCCCGAGCACCTCGATCCGCACCGGGACCACCCCGAGCACCTCGATCCGCGCCGGGACCGCCCCGAGCACCTCGAACCGCACCGGACCCGCCCCGAGCACCTCGATCCGCACCGGGACCGCCCCCGAGCACCTCGATCCGCACCGGGACCACCCCGAGCACCTCGATCCGCACCGAGACCGCCCCGAGCACCTCGATCCGCACCGGGACAGCCCCGAGCACCTCGATCCGCACCGGGACCACCCCGAGCACCTCGATCCGCACCGGAACCACCCCGAGCCCGCCCCGGCGCCCCCCGGCTCCGTCCCGAGCCCCCCGCGGGGTCCCCCCATGGCTCTGGTGCTGCAGCTCCGCTCCGTCTCCGGCCTGCGCGGCAAAGGCGACCGCATCGCCAAGGCGGCGTTCCGGGGTACCGGGAGCGGGGACGGGAATTTGGGATCGGGATTTGGGCCGCCGGAATGTGGGGACAGGATTAGTGGAGCAGGATTTGGGGTGCAGGAATTGGGGGAGAGGGATTTGGGGAGCAGGATTTGGGGGAGCAGGATTTGGGGGAGCAGGATTTGGGGGGAAGGATTTGGGGGTCAGGATTTGGGGGAGCAGGATTTGGGGGGAAGGATTTGGGGGTCAGGATTTGGGGGAGAGGGATTTGGGAGTGAGGCTTCGAGGAACAGGATTTGGGGAGCGGGATTTGGGGGGAAGGATTTGGGGGAGCGGGATTTGGGGGTGAGGTTTTGAGGAACAGGATTGGAGGAGCAGGATTTGGGGTGCAGGAATTTGGGGAGCGGGATTTCAGGGAAAGGATTTGGGGACAGGATTTGGGGAACGAGATTTGGGGTGCGGGATTTTGGGGTCAGGATTTGGGGGGCAGGGTCTGAGAGACAGGGTTTGGGGGGAAGGATTTGGGGGACAGGATTTTGGGGAGCGGGATTTGAGGGGCAGGGTTCGAGGGGGAGGATTTGGAGGCAGGAATTTGGGATTTTGGGAGCAGGATTTGGGGAGTGGGATTTGAGGGACAGGATTTTGGGAGCAGGGTTTGGGTGCAGGATATGGGGGGCAGGATTTTGGGGGGGTGCGGGATTTGGGATGCAGGATTTTGGGGGATCAGTATGTGGGGAGTGGGATTTGGGGAGACAGGATTTTGGGGGGACAGGATTTTGTGGGGGCGGGATTTGGGGGGCAGGAATTGGGGGAGAAGGATTTGAGGGATCGGGATTTGGGGAGCAGGATTTTAGGGGGGCAGGATTTGGGGGAGCAGGATTGGGGGATGGGATTTGGGAGCAGGATTGGGGGGTGGGATTTGGGGGAGCAGGATTGGGGGGTGGGATTTGGGAACAGGATTTTTGGGGGCAAGGTTTGGGGTCAGGATTTGAGGGCAGGAATTTGGGAGCGGGATTTTGAGGACAGGAATTTGGGAGTGGGATGTTGGGGACAGGATTTGGCGGACGGGATTGGAGGTCAGGATCTGGGGACCCGGAATTTGGGGGGTGGGATTCGGGGACAGGATTTGGGGATCAGGATTCGGGGAGTCCCAGCATCCATCCCTGCCTCAGTTTCCCCACGCACGACCCCAAAGCGGCTCTTTTGGGGGTCCCCTCCCCACGGGTTCCTCCAGGGAAAAGGGGGTGAATTCCCGGGGTGAAATTCCCGCCGGGAGCCGGGATCGTGTCCCAGCTGGAATCCGGCTGTGGGATCACGGCTTTGGAGGACCGAGGGTGCCAAGGAGAGATCCCGAAGGAATCCTGGTCTGGGATCCGGGATCAGCCGGGATTTCTCCCGAGGATTCCGCGGCTTCCGATTCCCGCCGGGATCCGCAGCAGCTCCAAAGATTTCCACGGGAAGGAGGAACAATTTTCCCGGGAATGTGGAAGTTCGGGAGCTGCCAGAGCTTTTCCAAGGCTTGGGAAAGGCTCGGGATGGGATCCCGGCTGGGGCCGGATCCCTCTTCCAGCGGCTGGGAATCCATGGAGACGGAGTGGGATGAGGGCAGCAAGAGCGATCCCAGCTCAGGGAAGCGGGGGAATTCCAGGAATTCCATGGCCGGCCTGGATCAGCTTTCCCTGCTCTTAACGACCTTGGGATCATTAACCAGGGCCAATTAACCCTCAGTTCCCTGTGCTGCTTCCCAGCGCCAAGAAAATCCCCGGGAAGAGGCGGAATTCCCGGCTAACTCGGAGCCTGGAGCAATCCCAGCAGCGGGAATGGGATGCAGGGCGGGAAAAGCCACCTTGGATTTTCCCAGTGAGCCCTGGGAGATCCCAAATTTCCAGTTTGGAACATTCCCGGTCCCGAATCCGGCCCAAATTCCCTGTGGGACGGACAGGATCCATCCCAGGACAGGATACAGGGAATGGCTTCCCACTGGGAAAAGGCAGAGCTCCTGAAAAAACCTCTGGAGCCCCAAAAAAGAGGGATTTGGGAGGTGGAATCCATTTTCTTGGCATTCCAGGGGTCGGCATTCCTGATTTTTCCTCCTTGCTGCTCACGGAGTTCCTGGGAATGGCTGGAGGGGGAATAGGGAATGTTGGGTGGGGGCTGATCCGTGCCCTGTTTTCCTGGGAATGGCTGCAATGGGATTGGGGGAATTTTGGGATCGGATCCATGCCCTGCGTCCCTGGGAACGGCTGGAATTGGGACAGGGAATGTTGGGGGGATCTAATCCCTGGATATCTGGGAAAGCTGCTGGAAAAGCCGCGAGGTTCCATCCCAGCAGATGTTTCCCAACAAAAAATTCCCTTTTCCGGGCATTTCCCGCTTGGGATTGCGGGAATCAGCCTCGGGAAGCTCTTTGCCTTAAAGGGGGGAAAACCCCACAGCCAACGGATTTTTCCAGGAGGGAATTCCCCGGTTTCACCTCCCATTCTTACGGCTGGATTAATTAGGGGCTCATTAGCATATTTCATTAAATCTCCCATTCCCGTGGTGGATTAATCCGTGCACTTAATTAGCATCCCTACGGCTGATTAATTAACCCACGGAATTCACGAGCCGGTGGACGTTATTCCCTCCCAAAATCCAGGAGCAAACCCTGGGATAGGGAATTAAACCCCAGCTCTGATTTCCGGTCTCTCAACAAGGCTCGGGAAGCTTTCCCATAAAAACTCTGGGAAAACACATTCCCACCATAGGAAAACACATCTCCGGGCTGGGCCGGGGGGATTTGGGATGAGCAGGAGCCCTTCCCGGCTCCGGAGGCTCCGGAATAATCCGCCGGCTGCTGAGAAGGTCACGCCGGGCTCGGCTGGATCCTCCTTCCCGCCGGCGGCTCGCTCATCCCTATTTTTAGAGCCGTGAGAGGATCAGTGGGAATAAGGATTCCGTGGGCCCTGCTCCCCATGGCCGGCCGGAATCCGCCGCTCGCCGCTCCCGGACACTCCGGCTGGGACCACCGGAGGTAGGTTGGGAATTCCGGGAAGCTGCCCTGGGATCCGTGGGATTCCTCGTCTGTGCTTTTTCATCGGGAGAAACCTTGGGAAGAGGCCCAGGGCTGGTTCCGAGGGAAGCGCAGTTTTTTGGGATAAAAGGGGTCAAGGGGGGTGTTCTTCCCGCTTGGATGGGGTCTCTCCTCATTCCCGTTGGATCCGAGCCCGGGTGGGAGAGCCAATCCCAGGCTGGGATCCATCCAGGCTCTTCCTGGGTGGTCCGGGATTCCCATGGGGATAATTCCATGTGTAGTTATAAATCCCAAGGAAAAACCCTGCTCAGGGATATGGAGAGAGCATCAAATCCATGGATGGGCCGGGGAATGGCTGGAATGGGATTGGGAATGTTGGGGGGGAGGGGTCTGATCCATGGATATTCCTGGGAATGGGATTAGGAATGTTGGGGGGGGGGGGTCTGATCCATGGATGTTCCTGGGAATGGCTGGAATGGGATAGGGAATGTTGGGGAAGGGGGGGGTTTAATCCATGGATGTTCCTGGGAATGGGATCGGGAATGTTGAGGGGAGGGGGTCTAATCCATGGATATTCCTGGGAATGGCTGGAGTGAGATCGGGAATGTTGGGAGTGGGGGTGTCTAATCCATGGATATTCCTGGGAATGGGATCGGGAATGTTGGGGGGGGGTGGGTCTAATCCATGGATATTCCTGGGAATGGCTGGAGTGGGATAGGGAATGGGGATGGGGGGGTGTCTAATCCATGGATGTCTCTGGAAATGCCTGGAATGGGAACCAGGAATTTTGGGATGTGGATGGACATCCCCTTTTCCACCGTCCGTCTCCTCGCTCTGATTCCCACTCCAGGAAGTGCTGGAATACCGGGATACCCAGTCTGGGGGAGCCATCTCCTTCCTACACCTGATCCCGAGCAGGCGGAATTCCAGAATTCCCTTCCCGAGGGAGCAACCACCTCATCCCAACTTCCACAGCCTCCAAGCCGCTCCGGAGGGAGGGAATCGCAGCCCACGGAGCCGGTGGAGAGCGGAGGATCCCAACCAATCCCAGCCGGGATTTTTATGGGATCAGATCCTTTTCCCGGATGACCGGAGCTCTGGGATCCTTCCGGATGCTCTGATCCCATAAAGCCGCATTTCCTGGGATCGTTACGCCCTGGGAATTCTCCCGTTCGGACACAACACCCACCCCGAGGATCACCCCCGCTTCCCTCATGGAATTCCGCCCGGGAAAAGCGGGCTTGCTCTCTGTTCTCCTCATGGCCGCGCTGAGCCGCCAATCCCTGGAAAAATCCCTTCCCGTGGGTTACCGGGAGCACGAGGATCCTCGGGAAAGCCCGGGATTGATCCAGTGCGGGGAATACAGCAACCAGGTGCTTCCCAACGGGCGCTGCCGGATCGTGGCCACGCTTCCGCAGGGCGACGAGCAGCGGTGCCCGGATCTGTTCCGATGCACGGACGAGGTCTCCTACTGGCTCCACGAGAACGAGGAGCGCAAGCAGCAGATCCTGGAACTCCGGGAATTGATCTCCGAGCTCCAGGAGGAGCTGAGGAATCACCGGCACCGGATCAAAGCCCTGGAGATCCAGGTGAAAAAGATCCGTGGGGTTTTTTTTTTTTCGGCCGGGGGTGCTGCCGGTTGCTGGGTCGGAACTCGGATCGGGAGCATTCCCGGGATCATTTACTCAGTATCAAGCCCAAATCCTTGAGTTTTATCCATGGGATCTCCTCCATCTTTGAGATTTCCGTGGAAGGGCTGCGGATCCATCCCGTTCCCAAAGCCCTGGAGATCCAGGTAGAAGTGTCCATGGGCCTTTTCCATGGGTGCTTCCAGCTCCTGGAATTTTGTAGGGTTGGAGCTTGGATTGGGAGCATTCCCGGGATAATTTCCTCAGCATCAACCCCAGATCCCTGACTTTTATCCATGGAATCTCCTCGACCTTTGGAAGGGCTGCAGATCCATTGCCAGACCCGCGGGAGGGATTGGGAAGCGGGAGGGAATTCCCAGGCTGCTGTGGGATTTGGGAATTGCTGGCTAAGGCCTGCTCTGCCGTCTAACGGACAGGGAGCACGGAACGAGGCGAGAGCGGCACATTCCCGGTGGGATCAGGGTGTCCATCCCCTGGAATCAGCTCTGGGAATCTCCTGCCAGCTTCTCCCTGGATTGGGATCCAAAGGCTGCTTTTCCTAAAAAAACAAAGGGGGAAAGGGACGTGAACGTTCCTTTAGGGGCATCCAGGCTTGGAATTCTCAGCACATGGAGCTGCTGGAGAGAGTCCAGAGGAGGCCACGGAGGGCTGGGAGAGCTGGGAATGTTCAGTGGAGAAGGGAAGGATCCAGGGAATCCTTGGAGCCGCTTCCCGAGCCTAAAGGGGCTCCAGGAGAGCTGGGATTTGGGATAAAGGGTGGAGGGGCAGGAGGCAGGGAATGGCTTCCCAGTGGGAAAGGGGAGCTTGGGGTGGGGTCTTGGGAAGGAATTCCTGGCTGGGCTGGAATTCCCAGGGAATCCCTGGACCCCTGGGAGCATCCAAGGAAATGCTGGAGCAGCCTGGGATAGCAGGAGGTGTCCCTGCCTGCGGGATGGCATGAGCTGGAATATCCCGATGATGAAATCGTTTGGAAAGGATTCGCATATTCCCAACCTGCTCTTCCTTGCCCATGCCCTCCCTTCACGGAATCCTGGGAATATGAAGCCGGATGGGCTGGGAGCTTCCAAGAGACCACGGCACGAGAATTCCAACACCACCCTTGGAATGCTCGATCCCCGATCCCACCGTCCCCACCCATCTCTGGCGTCCCCATCATTCCCAATCCCATTTTCCCTTCTTTTCCCGCAGCACGAGGAGGCGGCGGGGCACAACCAGAGCCTCCTCCAGAGGGTGCAGGACCTGGAGCAGCATTCCCGGGAATCCAGCACGCTCCAGCACATCCAGGCCACGCTGCTCTACGACATCCAGGCCCAGATCAACAACATCTCCACCCTGGCCGACTGGGCCTGGAGGAATCCCAGCTGCCTCCATCCCGCCGATATCCGCATCCAGGAGGAGATGCAGCATCCAGGTGATGGGAATGGCGTCGGGAATGGGGCCGGGAAGGGCTGCAGGAAAAACGCTTCGAATCCCACTCGATCCCAAGGGATTCCGGGGCTTTTCCAGCTCCTTGGATGTGGGAGGTGCTCGTAGGGAGCGGCTCAGGAGCCCACCTGGAGTCTGCCCAAATCCAGGGAATGTTTTCCAGGCAAAAACCAGCAGAAATCCTTGAAAACTGGGGGATTTCCCACAAAAAAATTTCGGTTTTCCCCTTAAAAAAACCCCAACCATTTTTTGTGATTTCTCTGTTTTCAATGAATTAATTTGAGGGGTTTTTGGCCAAGTTTTTGGTTGTTTTCCCTGGAATAATTTGGGATTTGCCTTCTAAAATTCCCAGCATAAAATCAGGGCTTTGCCAAAACTTTTCCACTTTGAAAAACAACAATTTTTTTTTTGTATTTCTCTGTTTTTAATAAATTAATTTTGATTTTTTTTTTGCCAATTTTTTGGTTGTTTTCCCTGGAATAATTGGGGGTCTTCCTTGGGATAATTTGGGATTTTCCATCAAAAATTCACAGCATGGAATTAAAGCTTGGGTAAAACTTTTCCACTTCAAAAAACAACAATTTTCTGTAATTTCTCTGGTTTTAGTGAATTAATCTTGATTTTTTTTTTTTTTTGCCAGGTTTTTGGTGATTTTGCCCAAAATAATTTCGGGTTTTCCTTGGGAAAATTTGGGATTTTCCATCAAAAATTCCGAGCATAGAAATCGAATTTTTAGTGAAATTTTTCTGCTTCAAATCATTCCATTATTTCTCTATTTTTAACGAATGAATTTCCATATTTTTTTCCCCAGGTTGTTTTCCCTGGAATAATTTCATATTTTCCCTGGAATAATTTGGAATTTTCCCTGGAATAACCCTAGAGCCCCTTTAGGCTCTGGAAAACTCTGGAAAAATCCCTTGTGGATGGTTGGACCTGGAGCCTCTTTGCCAAAAGTTGACGGCTGAACCTCCATATCCGGGAATTTTTTTTCCCAGCTTTTTCAGATTTGTAGGAAAAGCGTTTCCCTCCTCCCTCCAGGCTGTAACCGCGGCTCTCCCTCTTCCCATTCCCAGAGACGAAACACGGCCGGAATTGTCCCATCGACTGCGCTTCCGTTTACTCCAACGGGCTCCGGAGATCCGGGATTTACAGCATCCTGCCCTCGGTCCGCGGCGTTCCCATCGAGGTCCTGTGCGAGATGGACACAGAAGGTCCGGGAAAAGGATCCTACGGCTTCTCCCGACGGAGCTTTGGGTGGGATTTGTATCCTGGTGATTCCCAGGGTGGTTGGGCGTTGGAATGGTGACATTCCCAAAGCTGCTGGAGCTCCAGGAGGGTTTGGACAACGCTGTCAGGGACAGGGTGGGAATTCTGGGGTGTTCTGGAGTTGGATCCGTGATCCTGGTGGGTCTCATCCAGCTTGGGATGTTCCATGATTCCGTGGGTTTTTTTCGAAGCAGATATAGGGAGTCCCAAATCCTGGAATGGTTTGGGTGGGAAAGGACCTCGAAGCTCATCCCATTCCAATCCCAACATCATCCCCAATCCCAGGCTGCTCCAAGCTTTTCCTGGACACTCCCAGGGATCCAGGGGCAGCCACAGCTTCTCTGGGAATTCCAGCCCAGCTGGGAGTTCCTTCCCAAGATCCCACCCCAAGCTCCCCTTTCCCACTGGGAAGCCATTCCCTGCCTCCTGCCCCTCCAGCCTTCATCCCAAACCCCAGCTCTCCTGGAGCCCCTTTAGGCTCGGGAAGCGGCTCCGAGGATTCCCTGGATCCTTCCCTTCTCCTGCTGGACATTCCCAGCTCTCCCAGCCTGGCTCCGGAGCAGCCTTTGGATTCCCACGTTTCAGGAAGGAGAATCCCAGAGGAGCAGCTGCTCCCTGGGGGTGTCTGGAGCATCTCTGGGAATCTGAGGCTTTTGTGGGATCATTCCCATTCCCTGTGCTGGACTGAGGAGGTGGGAGGTGGATCCTTATCCACATCCCGCGGGAAGGGATCCAGGTGACCCACAAGTGATGGGAATCTTGGGATGCATGGAATTCATCTGGAATTCAGTCTCCGGCGTGTCACCGGGATTCTTCCCGTGACCATCCAAGCAATCCTGGACACTGGAGGGGGACAGGATGTGGAGACAGCTCATGGAAAGATGGCCCCGATCCCATGTCTTCCTCCCGGTGAAAATCTTGGAATGAAGGGATTCGGACAGATGGGAGAGCAGATGGAGCCGGGGAGAGAATTCTGGGAGAGCTCCTGGGCTGCAGGAACGGGACATAAACTCTGGGATTTCCCATTTGTTCCAGTCCCAGACCATTCCTTTCCCGAAAAACGTTGCTCCCTCTCACTTCCAGACACCTGAAAATCTGGGGTAATCCATAGGGAATCATCCTCATGAGCCCCTGCTGAGGTGGGATCCCTTTTCCATGAGTTGTGGCGTGACAAGGACACTTTTTATGGAATTATGGAATGGTTTGGGTGAGAAAGGACCCTAAATCCCATCCCATTCCACGAGGGAATTCCCACTATTCCAGGCTGCTCCAAGCCCTGTCCAACCTTGGACACTCCCAGGGATCCAGGGGCAGCCACAGCTTCTCTGGCAATTCCAGCCCAGCCCCTCCCCACCCTCCCAGCTGGGAATTCCTTCCCAACATCCCACCCCAAGCTCCCCTTTCCCACTGGGAAGCCATTCCCTGCCTCCTGCCCCTCCAGCCTTTATCCCAAATCCCAGCTCCCCTGGACGCTTCCAGGGATTTGAATTCCACACCTTTGCTGATGGATCCTCCCTAAAATCCTTGTCTGGGACCCTCTGGATTTTCCCGGATATTCCCATTTCCCGTCCTTTCCCAGCAGGTGGGGGCTGGACGGTCATCCAGAGGCGCCAGGATGGATCCGTGGATTTCAACCGGACCTGGAACGAGTACAAGGAAGGATTTGGGGATCTCAACGGGGAATTCTGGCTGGGGAACGACAACATCCACAGGATGACGAGCCAAGGGGATTATTCCCTACGGATCGACCTGGAAGACTGGAATAACAAACACAAACACGCCTTCTACCAGGTCTTCAGGTAAAACGCGGGATGATTCCCGGGATTTCAAACCCTGGGAGACCCTCAGGCAATGGGAATTCTCTCTAGAGACGTTTCCAGGCTGAGCCCAGTCTCTCCTTGCCTTCCCAGCAGGATTTGATCCCAAATTTGATCCCAAATTTGATCCCAAATTTGAAGTTGGGTGCGAGTTAGGGAATGTGCGGTGTCACCCGGCCATGCTCAAATTCCAAATCCATGGGAGAAGGGAGATGTAGGATCCAATGGATAATCCCTGCCCATCGCCTGGTTTTTATTCCCAGATTACTGAGCTCTGTGTCCGAAATCCAAGGATTTTGAGGATTTTGCCCTGGTTTGGATTTTGGTCCTCTCCACTCATTTATTTCCTGGCATCCTTTGGAATCTCCCGTGTTTTATTTTTCCAACCACATCAGCCACATCCTGGATTATTCCTGAGCGACCAGGAATGTCTGGATTGTCCCAGAGGATCCCCTTCCCTTTTTTTCGTGGAAATGCTCGTGGCTCCTAAAATCCCGGAATGCTTTGAGTGGGAAGGGACCTTAAAGCTCATCCCATTCCCTGGGCAGGGATTCCACGATCCCAGATTGCTCCAAGCTTTCCTGGGACACTCCCAGGGATCCAGGGGCAGCCACAGCTTCTCTGGGAATTCCAGCCCAGCCGGGAATTCCTTCCCAAGATCCCAGCCCGAGCTCCCCTTTCCCACTGGGAAGCCATTCCCTGCCTCCTGCCCCTCCACCCTTTATCCCAAATCCCAGCTTTCCTGGAGCCCCTTTAGGTTTGGGAAGGGGCTCCAAGGATTCCCTGGATCCTTGAATCCCTTGGAGCTGCATCCCATGGGATTTGTGTGCTGGGAACCCCAACCTGGAACCATCCCAGCAGCTCCAGAGGATCCCGGAATGGTCTGAGTGGGAAGGGACCTTCAATCCCATCCCGTTCCATGCCCTGCCATATCCCAGGAGCAACCCGGGATAGTGGGAGGCGTCGGGGTTGGACCGGGATGAGCTTTGAGGTCCCTTCCCACCAAACCATTCCATAATTCCATGATTCCACTAATTATCTCCATCTCCGGGAGGAGCCGGATGCTCCTTGCATGGAGAGCGCTGGATAATTAAAGGGATTTTCCCAAAGCTCCCACATTCCTTTGTTGTGGCTTCCCGGTCATTCTCCGCCCATTTCATCCCGAAATTCCAACATTCCCGACCACGCCCATCCCACAGAAGGAAAAAATCTCCTCATCCTTGACTTTTCGAGGCGGTGAATCCCAGCAGGGAGGCGGCTGCGCCTCAGGAGCGCTGTATCCCGGTTGGAAAGCACAACCCCGCTGAAATTCTGACCATCCCAACGGAACATTCCTTTGCTTCCGGCAGCATCGAGGACGAGGAAAACTTTTACCGGCTGCACGTGGACGGATTCAGCGGCACCGTGGAAGATTCCTTCGCCTGGTACCATGACAAGAGGAGCTTCAGCACCCCGGATTCCGGGAATATCTGTGCCGAGATTTCCCACGGAGGCTGGTGGTACCACCAGTGCTTCTTCTCCAACCTCAATGGGGTTTACTACAAGGTAGGATGGGAGGGATTTGGGAATTTTTTTCCCGACCGGAGCTTCCTTTTTTCCAAGATCAGAGGGATGGACATCAAGGAAAAGTGGGATGGAGATGGTGGAATGTGAGGAGCGAGGCTGTTGCTCCTGGAATCATGGAATTGTTGAGGTTGGAGAAGCTCTCCAAGACCGAGTCCGACCATTCCCAACATTTCCAATCCCACCACTGATCCATGTCCCTCCAAATCCACATGGATCTGAAATCCTTCCAGGAATGGGGACTCCAGCACTGCCATGGGCTGGAAAATCCTTTCCAGGCAGGAATTGTTCTCGGTATCCAACTAAATTCCCCCATGGACAGCTGGAGGCCGTTCCCTCTCATCCCATCCCTCATTCCCTGGGAGATCATTCCCGATTCCTGCCTGGCTTCACCAACCGCTCCAGAGCAGAAATAAAAGGAGCGCTGGGCACCGGAGCGATCCAGCTTTTCCAGAGACGCCCCTGCTCGCTGGGGTTTGGAATGACACGGAAACCTCTGGAATGGGTGACTCAGCCGCCAGAAATTCCAATGAGGCTCCAGAGGGACCTTTGGGAAAATTTAGGGATTTATGGGCTTTTTTATCCCACGTTATCCTAACGGTCTTTGCTCCCACATTTCAGAGGAGTCGTTTTTCCGATATTCCCATCCCGGATGGTGCTTCCAAGTGTTTCCCTCTCCTGAGCCTTCTCCTTTCTCTGCTTCCCAGGGCGGCCGATATTCCATTAAAAACCGGAAGATGCTGGGTCCGGATGGCATCGTGTGGTATTCCTGGAAGGACACGGACTATTATTCCCTACGGAAGGTGGTCATGATGATCCGGCCGCGCACATTCCGGCCCCACCTCTCCCCGTGACGGATCCCGGGATATTCCCCCTTTCACATCCCATGGAATGTTGGGGAGGGAGGGCTGGGAATTGTGCAGGGAAACTGATTCTGGAAGGACCAAGTGGTCACTGTTGGATTTTGTGGGAATGGATCCAAGCAGGATTCAACAGGGAATTGTTGAATTCAAGTCCAATTCAATTCCCAATCCAAGTCCTCCAACGTGGGAGCTCTCCTGGGATTGTGGAGGTGATTCCTGGGAAAGGCTCTGTGTTCCACCAGGCTTGGGCATTCCCAAGACTAAATCCAGTTGTCCGGATGATGGGAACCAGCTCCGAACTGATCCGTGCGGATTTCCGTGGCCACCAACCCAACGGAATTTCCCAATGGAAGTAAAGATCCAGCCATACCGCGGGAGTTTTCCAGGTGGGATTTGATGGACCGGCTTTTATTCCAGACGATTTGCATCCCGTTCCCAAAGATCCCGAAGATCCATGACCACAGGGATGCCTGGAATTGGCTCTGAGGGAAGCCAGGAGATCCAATGTGCATTCCCGTGGATGGAATCACGGGAAAACGAGGAAGGATTGTGTTCCACACCTGGATATCAACCATCGGGAAGAGCAATATTCCAGATGAAAAGCTTCCCAAAAAAACCTGGGAAGTTTTCCATTTCTCCTTCCGTTTTCACCTTCCCGCCCTCTCTCTGGCAAAGAATTCCGGATGGATTTTCCATCCATCCTAAAAAGGAATGATCGGAAGGGATTTAAAATCCATTTTTTCACTGCCTTACTCGAGATAATTAGAATTGATTGAATTAACTTGAATAATTAATTTGAATAATTAATTAATTTCCCACTGGTAGTTTCAGCAGGAAACCCTCCATTTTCCCTGGCTTTGCCTTTTCCCGGGATCCGGATTTGGAAGTTGGGACTCAGCCCCGCCCTTCCTGTGTTTGGTGATGAATATTTAATTTTATTTAATTAATATTTCATTAAATGACCTTTTTTTCTTATTCCATGTTTTCCGAGGAGGGAAAGTCGGATTTATTCCTTCCAACTGCTCCCTTCCCGCTTGGTGCTCTCCTGGTGGATTCTTCCCGGCTCTATTTTCCCTGGAATGTTGGTTTTTTATGGAGAAATCCATGGACAAGTTGCCTTCCAATTGTCCCAAAAATTAATAATTGCAAGATAATAAATGAATATTATTCGGCTTTCGGTTTTCCTTGGAAGTTTTCCAAGGGTGCGGGGTATTCCCAAGACTCTCCCGGATGTGTCTTGGAGAGCTGACATTCCTGTCGGATCGCCGGCCAAAATTCCATGATTCCTCCTGGATAATCAATACCCTGCTAAGGGATTAATTAATCACTTAATAAGCAACAGCTTAATTAATTAATGATCCCATTATCATTATTAATCCACCATCTGATTTCCCACATTAAATTTGGTGATTCCCAAACCTTGGGAATCACAAATGGCTGCTCTGGAATGAATTCTTCCATCCTTCGTTTCCCACAGCTTTTTTCCCAGGTGCGAATTCCTCCCTGTTATCCAGATCTTGGATTGGGGAAGAATCCAGGGAATCCTTGGAGCCACTTCCCGAGCCTAAAGGGGCTCCAGGAGAGCTGGAGAGAAATTTGGGATACAGGATGGAGGGGCAGGAGGCAGGGAATGACTTCCCAGTGGGAAAGGGGAGCCTGGGCTGGGATCTTGGGAAGGAATTCCCAGAGAAGCTGTGGCTGCCCCTGAATCCCTGGGAGTGTCCCAGGAAAGGTTGGAGCAGCCTGGGATCGTGGAAGGCATCAATGGGAGAAAAATCATTCCCCAAATCCTTGTTCTTTAGGATTCTGGCCATGGAGAGGGATGATCCTGGAATCATGGAATGGTTTGGGGGGGAAGGGACCTTAAAGCTCATCCCATTCCATGGTTAGGGACACTTCCCACCATCCCAGGTTTTTTGGGAAGTGTGGATGGATCCACATCCTCTTTTCCTGGTCCTTTTGGATAGAGCCCCTTCCCATCCCACCTGGACACAACGGGAATCCCCATCGCATCCGTAGGGAAGTCCAAACCTGTTCCCAGGATTTGTCTGATCCCACACCCATGGGAATCACCCAACCTCAAAGATTCCCAGGATCGGGATCTCCTTATCCCAGGTCAAAGAGGATGGATCAGGAGGAACGAACACTTTGGACCTTTGGGAATGCCGCTCCTAAATTTTGGTGCCGGTTTCCGGTGGAGCAAAGTTTGGAAAAGAATCCTCCCATTGCTTCCTCCTTGGAGCTGGAGCAGGAATTCCCGGGATCTCCTCCTGGCCCTGAGGAATGCATGTTTTTCACCTATTCCATGGACATTCTGATGGATCATCCGGTCTCATCCAGCTCCCTCCCAGTTTCCTCCTCTCCCAGCACACGGACGCAATTGGGATCCAACTCCCTGCGCCAGGTCTGGGATGGGAAAACTTCATGGAATGAGCTTGGAGTGCTCAAATCTTCCAATCCCACCAGGTTTTTGGGGAAGGGGGGGAAAACAGACCAGCCTCCCACCCTAATTCCCTCCCTCTCGTCCTTTTCCCGACTCCAGGATGCCTCGATCCTGAAAAAACCACACGGGAAGCACGGTAGGGATCATGGAAACCAAAGGAAAGGCCAAGGCAGTTTTATTTACATCCGTTGTGTACAAAAAAAGGACAGCTCGCGCCACAATCCGTCCCCAGTCCCATTTTTCCCCTTCCCAGGATTCTCCCAAGGCTCCGGGATCCGGGCGGGCACCTCCTGGCACCGGGAAAAAGCCGTGATTCCCTCCGGACCTGGATCAGAGCTTGGAATGTCTCATCCAGCCATAGCGGAGACCAAACCCTTTGTTCACATCTGGGTTGGGATTTGGGGGTCCCACGGCACTGGGAACGCTTCCGGATGGCAACTGGGAATGGAGGGAATTCCCACCCCCTGGAAAATCCAGTGTTCCTTCTCCCGCCCTTCCTGGAGGCAAAGATGCCCCAGGAATTGCACGGCAGCTCCCAAAAAACATCTCCTGGAATAGTGGGGGGTTTTCCACCCTCCCTGGTGTCACCAGGAGGTGCCACCGCTGTCCCCAAGGGGTTCCCCATGGATATTTTTCCCTGTTCTCCACAGGGCTCCATCCCACCGAATTTTTCCATCCTCTCCGCCGAATTTTTCCCTGAATTTTCCCCAATCCCTTCCATCGTGGTCTCCACAGCCCCACCCTGGTTTCTCCTGCTGCTCCGTCGCTGGGAGCCGATGGTTTTCCAGCTGGAAAGGGGGATTTCATCCAAGAATTCCCACCGGGATTATTTTTTGGGAAGTTCTTACAAAAAAGTTTCTTTGGGAATTCATGGGGCTTTCCAATGTCACCCTTGGGAAGGATCATTGGGCATCTCCAACAGCCAGAAAAAACCTTTGGAGCAAGGGAATTTCACTCCCCGACCACCTCCAACGGGGGAAGCCTTCTCCCCCTTCCCAAAACGGTGCTGGAAGGGCAAAAAACGCCGGATCTGGGAAGAGACCCCAGATCCAGGCGGGAACAAGGGAGGGAGGGACACCAAGAGATGCCGCAGCCCACGGATGGGATGGGATGGGATGGGATTGGATGGAGAAGACTCCAGTGGGATTCCCGCCCGCCCTGCCTGCCCAGCACCAAATTAAAGTCACACACGACGCACATTTTCCCACAATTCCCTCCCCGCCCACTCCGTATTCCCGGGATTCCTCCTGGGGATCACCTCCTCAGCCCTCGGCTGTCCCCTCCAGACCTGGCTGACGGGCGGCGCGCGGGACCCACCCGGGTGGGCATCCCAAATCCCGCCCTCATCCCTCCCCTCCCCACCCTCCCCGGAACGACGACTCCGATGGCTTCACCCCTCGACTCGGCACATCCACGAACAAAGAAAGCAGAGGAACGTCCACCATTCCCACACCATTCCGACCTGGAGCTGCGGAAGCCTCCGGCACCTCCCCGGAGCTGTCAGTCCCAGCAGCGCCTCTTTACCTGGAGGCTTCTTCCTTGAGCTCCTTGTTTTTCCTCACTTCTTCCGCGTGTTTGTCCTGCGGGATTGGGAAGGAGGAGGGGAAGGAGGAGGAGGGGGGAGGGGGGACACGCGTTAGCCGGATTCCAGGGTTCCGGGATCCCCACGGACAGCGGCTCCGGAGGGGTTGAAGGCACGAGGTTCATCCCGAGGGACGCCACGGATGGGTCACCAGTGTCCTCTCCTCCCCTGGGGTCACTTAAGGGCTGCTGGTGGCACTTGGGGACACTTTGTCCTCGCCCTCTGGCTACGAGGGAGACGTCAACCGTCCCGGGAAGCCCCATGGAGCTGGGATTAGCTGGGATTTTCCGGCATTATCTGGCGCTCTCCGCCTCTGCCCCAACGGAGGCGCTCGGAGAAGGGCACTGGGCGGGCTCCGGATGTTTTGGAGGGAGCTGGAGGTGGTGAGGGTGGGATTTTCCATGCGGAGGTTGGGAACAGACCTGATTCGGGAGAGAGAAGAGGGCTGGAAAGGTGGGAATGGCTCCCAGCACGGAGCTGGGGAGCTGCCGGATCCATGGGAAGGGACCACGGGAAGATCCGCCAGCCCGGAGGTGGGAAAAGAACAAGGGCAGGGATGTGGCTGGGATGGAATTCCCAGCAAAGCTGTGGCTGCCCCTGGATCCCTGGAAGTGTCTAAGGAAAGGTTGGACAGGGCTTGGAGCAACTTGGGATAGTCCAAGGAAAGGTTGGACAGGGCTTGGAGCACCCTGGGATAGTGGGAGGTGGTGGGGGTGGAACTGGATGATCCTAAAGGTCCCTTCCAACCCAACCATCCTGGGATTCTGTGATTCCTGGGATTCTGTGTCCCATCACAGCGGAACATGGGAAAAGGAAGGACTTTGCTTGTCCATGGACAAGACCCAGATCCCAACTCTCCGACCACTCCCGAGCCTACGGATCCACCCGGTCAGGACCCCCCCGTCCCAGTGGGATGCTGCATCTGGATGGGAATGGAAGCGGGAGCCCCTCTTTGGTGGTGCCACCCCAATATCCCGAATATCCCAACCCATCCCAATCCCTCTTTTCTGGGCTCTCACCTTCTCCTGGAGGCGCTCCAACATGGCCGCCAGATGGGCCTCGCGGTTTTCCTTGTTGGATTCCATCTTCTGCGCCAGCTTCTCCTTGGCCATCTTGATGAAGTTGTTGTTCTCCTCGATGGCCTTCTGGATCACTTCCCGCTCGTGCTCCCGCTTTTCCGCCAGGTGCTTCAGCAGCTCCGCCTCCTGGTACTGGGGACACCATGGGGACATTCCCGGGATAAAGCCACCTCTTCCCAACCCAAAAACGGGGGGAATTTACTGGGTGTCGCACCCACCTTTCTCCTCTCCTCCGCTGCTTCCAGCTTCTTCTGGATCTCCTCCAGGGAAGGGTCGCGGCGCCGGGGCAGGGAAGCGTTGAATTCCGGAATTCCGTCGAAGGACGGAGGCTTCAGGATGACCTCGAAGGATTGGCCCGAGGTCCGTTTGTTGAGCTCGATCACTTCCATGTCGGAGATGACGCACCAGGTCAGGTCCACCGTGTCTGGGTGGGGAAAAGGGCTTGGAATGAGCGCCGGGAATTCCCATCCCGGGATTCCACACCCATGGCCCTCACGGTGGGATTCCGCCTTTTCTGGTGTCCATGAATTTCATCCAAATTTAGCCCAAACGCCATCCCTGGGGTTCGGGGATGTGGTGGGGTGGGGTAGAAATTCCAGGATTCCCATGGATGGGGCTGAGCTGGGAATATTTGGGAGGGCTGGGAATGTCCCCGTCTCTCCATCTCTCCCTGCTTTGGGAAGTGGGAATGGGACTGTGACCCCTTTTCCAGTGTAGATCCCCCTGGAAAACCTGGAGGAGCCTCCCAAGGCTCTTCCATCGCCTCTGGATGTGGATTGGGATGAATCACCTGGAGGTGAAAAATATGGAGGCCACATTCCAGGATGAAGGAATGAAGCCCTCCTGGATCCCAACCTATCCATGGGGCCAAGCTGGGAATATTTGGGAGAGCTGAGGGCTGGGAATGTCCCCATGTCTCCATCTCTCCCTGCTTTGGGAATGGGACTGCTATCCCTTTTCCAGAGTAGATCCCCCTGGAAAACCCGGAGGACCCCTCCAAGGCTGGACATCCCATTCCGTGGCCTCTGGACATGGATTGGGATAAATCACCCGGTCCCAAAAAATATGGATATGGGATAAAGGGATGCCAGAGCCCCCCTGGATCCCAACCCATCCATGGGGCCGAGCTGGGAATATCTGGGAGAGCTGCGAGGGCTGGGATTGCCCAAGCCTCTCCAGACCCCAACCCATCCTCCTGCTGAATTCCCAGAAAATTCCGGAGCCACCGCGCTTGGTTTGAGGGTGACCCCATTCATGCCGAGGGGGGATTGGAGCCCCCCAGAGATCCCAGAATTCCCAGAGCTGCAGTGGGATTGGGAATGGGGTCCCACCTTCGTAGGTGTAGGTGGGCTTGTTCAGGGGATCCGACAGGAAACAGGAGCAGAACAGGGAGACGAGGGGCAGCTCCTTCATCTTCTCCTTGTAGGCTGGGAAGAGACGTTGGGATTGGGATCAGAGGGATGGGGGCCTGCTCCGTGTCAGGGAACGGGTGGGATTGGGATCAGAGTGGGTTTTATGTGCCAGGGAAAGGGTGGGATTGAGATAAAAGGGATGGGGGAGAGGTTCCGTGCCAGGGAAGAGTTTGGGACTGGGGTCTGAGGGATGGGAGGGCTCCGCATTCCAGGGAAGGGCTGGGATTGGGATCAGAGGGATGGGAGGGCTCCATGTGGAAGGCAAGTGGTTGGGATTGGGATCAGAGGGATGAGGGGGCTGCCACATCTCAGGAAAGCTTTGGGATTGGGATCAGAGGGATGGGGGGATTGCTCCATGTCAGGGAATGGGTGGGATCAGGATCAGACGGATGCAGAGACTTCCACGTGCTGGGGAATGTGTGGGATTGGGATCGGGATCAGAGGGATGAGGGGATTGCTCTGTGTCAGGGAAGGGGTGGGATCAGGATCGGAGGGATGGGGGAGGGGCTCCCGTGTGACAGGGAATGGGCTGGGATTGGGGAAAAAGGGATGGGGAGACTTCCACGTGCTGCGGAAGGGGTGGGATTGGGATCAGAGGGATGGGGGGGCTCCATGTGCCAGGGAAGGGCTGGGATCGGGATCACAGGGATTGGGGACTTCCATGTGCTAGGGAAGGGCTGGGATTGGGATCACAGGGATTGGGGACTTCCATGTGCCAGGGAAGGGGTGGGATTGGGATCAGAGGGATGGGGGGGCTCCATGTGCCAGGGAAGGGGTTGGGATTGGGATCAGAGGGATGGAGGGACTCCCATGTGCCAGGAAAAGGCTGGGATTGGGATCAGAGGGATGGAGGGACTCCCATGTGCCAGGAAAAGGCTGGGATTGGGATCAGAGGGATGGAGGGACTCCCATGTGCCAGGAAAAGGCTGGGATTGGGATCAGAGGGATGGGGGACTGCCCTGCGACAGGAAAAGGGTGGGATTGGGGTAAAAGGGATGGGGGAAAGTTCTTGTGCCAGGGAAGGGGTTGGGATTGGGGAAAAAGGGGATGGAGGGACTTCCATGTGACAGGGAACGGGCTGGGATTGGGGTAGAAGGGATGGGGAGGCTCCAGGCGCTGGGGAAGGGGTGGGATCGGGATCAGAGGGATGGGGGGGCTCCATGTGCCAGGGAAGGGGTTGGGATGGGGGAAAAAGGGGTGGGGGGACTTCCACGTGTCAGGGAAGGATTGGGATTGGGGTCAGAGGGGTGGGGAGACTTCCATATGCCAGGGAAAGGGGGGGATTTGGGTAAAAGGAATGGAGGAGCTGCTCCATGTGCTAGGGAAGGGGTGGGATCGGGATCACAGGGATTGGGGACTTCCATGTGCCAGGGAAGGGCTGGGATTGGGATCACAGGGATTGGGGACTTCCATGTGCCAGGGAAGGAGTGGGATTGGGATCACAGGGATTGGGGACTTCCATGTGTCAGGGAAGGAGTGGGATTGGGATCAGAAGGGTGAGAGGACTTCCATGTGCCAGGGAAAGTTTTGGGATGGAGGAAAAAGGAATGGAGGGACTTCCATGTGCCAGGGAAGGGTTGGGATTGGGATCAGAGGGATGGGGGGATTTCCACATTCCAGGGAAGGGGTGGGATCGGGAATGGTGGCTGGCCCCAGATGTTTCAAGCAGGATGAGCTGAGGATCCAGATGTGCAAAGGGAAAACGGGAGGCACTCGGGATCGTCTGGGGCTGTCAATCCCAGTTTGTCACCACTGGGATGCCGGGAACATTCCAGGGCAGGGATGAGCCCAGGAAACCTTGGGATGGGACCGGCCCAGTTTGGGGTGCCAGGGTGGGGGTGTCGTACCGGCCAGAGTCATGGCGAGGAAATCCTTGGAATTCTGCAGGAAGAGCGATGCTGGGGCCTGCGGAGGGAAGGAAGGGATCAGGTCAGTGGCAGGATCCTGGGAATGGGATGATGGGAACAGACTGGGATGATGGGATGGGATGGGATGGGATGGGATGGGAGCACAGTGGGATGATGGGATCGGATGGGATGGGAATGCACCAGAATGATGGGATGGAAATGCACTGGGACAATGGGATGGGATGGGAACACACTGGGATGATGGGATGGGATGGGATGGGATGGGATGGGATGGGATGGGATGGGACGGGATGGGACGGGATGGGATGGGATGGGATGGGATGGGGACACACTGGGACAATGGGATGGGAACACACTGGGATTATGGGATGGGACGGGAATGCACTGGGATAATGGGATAGGGATACACTGGGATGGGATGGGACGGGACGGGATGAGATGGGATGGGATGGGATGGGATGGGATGGGATGGGGACACACTGGGACAATGAGATGGGATGGGAACACACTGGGATGATGGGATGGGAACACACGGGGGAATGGGATGGGGTAATGAGAACACTCTGGTGTGATGGAATGGGATAGGAACAGTGTTGGGATGGGATGGGACGGGATAATGGGAACACAGGGGAATAGGATGGGAACACACTGGGATGATGGGATGGGAACACACTGGGATGGTGGGATGTTGGGATCAGATGGGATGGGATGGGATGGGATGGGATGGGATAAGAACCCACTGGGAGGATGGGAACACATTGGTGTGATGGGACAGGAACACAGTGGGATAATAGGATGGGAACACACTGGGATGTGACGGGAACACACTGGGATGTGATGGGATGGGAACACACTGGGATAATGGGATGGGACGGGAGCACACCGGGATAATGGGATGGGATGGGATGGGATGGGATGGGATAGGAACACACCAGGATAACGGGATGGGAACACACTGGGATGTGATGGAATGGGAACACACTGGGATGTGATGGAATGGGAACATACTGGGATGATGGGATGAGACAGGAACACACTGGAATAATGGGATGGGATGGGATAATGGCAACACACTGGGATGATGGGATGGGACGGGAATGCACCGGGATAATGGGATGGGAACACACTGGGGGGATGGGATGGGATAATGGGAACACACTGGTGTGATGGAATGGGATAGTGGGAACACACTGGTGTGATGGAATGGAATGGGAACAATGTTGGGATGGGAACACAGTGGAATAGGATGGGAACACACTGGGATGATGGGATGGGAACACGCTGCAATGATGGGATGGGATGGGATGGGATGGGATGGGACGGGCACACACCGGGATGACGGACGCATCCCGTGGGATGTTCCTGGCACATGCAGCCCTTCCCACCTCCGTATTCCCAACCCACACGTGTGAGGACACGTGCCGGGAGCCACACACGGACACACCTGGGCACACCTGGGCACACCTGGGCACACCTGGACCCCTCCCAGCCCTGGTCTATCCCAAATTCCCCCTCCAGTTCCCCCCACTCCTGTCCTGAGATTCCCAGTCCTCAAATTGCCCCTACTGATGCTCCAGGATCCTCTCCCGCATCCCACTGGGATCCTTCCCGGGGTCTCCATGGATTTAGGAGCATTCCCGGGACACCACACCCACCCCCAGGGCTCGGAATGGGAATGGGGAATCATGAAAACCGGGATAATCCAGGCTGTTCCTCTTTCCCAGGGGTTTTGGGTGGCATTCCCGGTGGAAACGCCCTTCCCAGCTGCACCAAAGCAGGGAATGAAGTGGGATTTGGGGATTTTCCCCGGATTTTGATCCCCAAATGCCTCCTTTAAAACGGGGATCCTTAAATGCCTGCAGCTCCCTAGGGAATGAGCATTCCAGGGCTGCACCACGCCCCACCCATCCCGAGAAATCCCAGCCTTCATCCTCCCAATCCTGCTGGGATCTGCCCCGGGGATCCCAAAAAGAACCCGGCCACAGCTTCCAGGGCTTGTTGGGAGTGGGAAGAGGGAGGAAATGTGGGAATATCCAACTGGGATCACCATCTCCTATTCCAGGTGCCCCCCGGGGCGGGGCCGGTCGGGATCGGGTGGGGATGCTCCGATGGGTTCCTGGAGGGTTCCTGGAGGATGGATAACCCGGCTGGAAGTGATTGCCGGACTCCTGCCTCCCTGCTGCCGGCATTCCCACCCCAAATCCCGGTTTTCCCTGGGATCTGCTGGCATTCCGTGCCCATTCCCCAAACCTCACGTGGCGTTCCCACAGGATAAAACGTAGGGATCGCCCACCAGAGCCAGAACGGATGGAAAATGGGATCCATCCCTATGGATACGGCTGGATGGGAGGGGAGTGGTCCAGCCCCGTTCCTGCCTGGATGGGGACGCTCTTCCAGGCGTTTGGAGGAGGGAATTCTCTCCCTGCCCCATTCCCGACGGGAACGGGGCGTGGTTGGGGACCTGTCGATGTCAGCCCCAGATCCCAGCGCAGATGGAACGATCCCATTCCCGACCACGCGATCCCAATGCCGGTGAGGTGATCCCATTACCAGTCAGGCAATCCCATTCCCGATCACATGATCCCATTCCCGACCACGCGATCCCAATCCCACTGAGGTGATCCCATTTCCAGTCAGGCAATCCCATTCTCGATCACACGATCCCATTCCCGACCACGCGATCCCATTCTCGGCCAGGCGCACGTGGCAGGGAGAGGGATCCCGATCCACCCCCCGAAGGGCTGCACCCCCTTTTCCCAGCCTGAATTCCAAGGGAAAGCCCCCTCCCATCTCCCATTTTTTTCCCTGGAAAAAGCAGCCGGCGATGGAAGGAGGGGATGGAAAAATGGGAAGGGGATGCGGGGGCTTCCCATTCCCTCCTGGAAGCTTGGGAGGCTCCAGAGGGGGAAAAGCGGGATGGCAGCGCCTTCTCCCTCCCTCCCTCCCCCTGGCTTTTTCCCTTTCCCTGGAATAAAAATTCCAGCGGCTGCTGCCACCAGCGGGAATTCGGGTCCTGCCCTCGGGGGGGGCTTCTCTCCCACATTTTTGGGGGGCTCTGGGTGCGGCCGCGCAGCTCCCGAGGGGTTCCCAGGGGCGCGGGGGTAGCAAAATCCCGGGAATGCTGGAGGTCCTCCCAGGATAACGGGGTGAGTGTCTCCCAAAAATTCGGGCTGGGAGGGGAGGGCGGGATCCCGGGAATGCAGAGGGAGCAGGTCCGCCCCGGGAATTCGGGTCTCCGAGGATGCTGGGGGGCAGAAATCCTGGGATTTCGGGGGGTTCGGGTTTTGAGGGTGCAGAATCCCGGGATTTCGAGGGGTTCGAGTCCCCCGAGGGTTTTGAGGGTGCAGAATCCCGGGATTTCGGGGGGTGCGGGTCCCCCAGGGATGCTGGAGTGGGGGTCCCAGAGGTTACTGGGAAGGCGGGGGGGGGGCGGGTCCCCCAAGAATTCTGGGGGTGGGGGATGCGGATCCCAGGAAAATTCTAGGAATTCTGGGAATGCTGGGGGTGAGGATCCCTGGGGAGTTCTGGGGATGCGGAGCCCCCCCGAGGACGCTGATCCCCCATCCCAAATTGGGGGCGGCAGCCGAGGATGAGGATGAGGATGGGGCGGGGGAGGTCTCCAGCAGGAACGGGATAAGGGCGAATTCCAGGTGGCTGGAAAACGCCCCGGGAAGAGCGGGACGAGCACCCCAAAAGGGATGGGGACACCTCGGGGTGTCCAGGGGGACAAAAGAGTGGCCACGACCCCACCGCGACATCCAGAGCGAAACCCCCCCTCCCCAAAACCTTTTCCCCCCTACAAACCCCACTCCCATCCATCAACCACCACCACCCTCAAATCCATCCGAGCCCTCCTGCCGTGAACCGAACCCGCCAGAATTCCCCAAAAATTCCCCCCAAAATTCCAGCGGAGCCCGCCGGACTCACCCACGGCCGTGGTCGCGCTGCTCCTGGCGCTCTCCCGGCTCCTTTAACGCGGCTTTGGAGCATCCCGGGCGGGGGGTCCCCAGCGCCCCCCATGACATCATCGCCGAGGCCGCTGATTGGTCGAGATCCCGTGCGAATGAGGGCCCCGCCCGGTGACGTCACAGCCCGCAGCTATTTTGGGGTTGGAGCAGCGAAGAAAAAAAAAAAGGATGGATAAAAAAAAAAAGGATGGATGGAAAAATCAAGGGGGATAAAAAAAGGGGGGATTTGGGCCAAAAAAAGAGGGATTTGGGGTGGAGGGTTGGATTGGGAAGAGAGCATGGAATGAAAGGTTGGATCCAGAGCAGGACAGAGCTGGAGAGGGACAAAGTGACAAAGGGACACGGAGGGGTTTGGGGGGGCCTGAGGCGTCGCGGGGGGGGCAAAGTGTCCCTGTTCCCCTCCTGTCACATCGCGGGGACACCGGGGTGCGCCCCAAATTTGGGGGACAGTGGGGTGACATCGATATGGGGGGACAGTGGGGTGACAGCGATATGGGGGACAGTGAGGTGACATCGATATGGGGGGGACAGTGGGGTGACAGCGATATGGGGGGACAGTGGGGTGACAGCGATATGGGGGACAGTGGGGTGACATCGATATGGGGGGGACAGTGGGGTGACAGCGATATGGGGGACAATGGGGTGACAGCGATATGGGGGGGACAGTGGGGTGACAGCGATATGGGGGACAATGGGGTGACATCGATATGGGGGGGACAGTGGGGTGACAGCGATATGGGGGACAATGGGGTGACATCGATATGGGGGGGACAGTGGGGTGACAGCGATATGGGGGGACAGTGGGGTGACAGCGATATGGGGGGGACAATGGGGTGACAGCGATATGGGGGGACAATGGGGTGACATCGATATGGGGGGGACAGTGGGGTGACAGCGATATGGGGGACAATGGGGTGACAGCGATATGGGGGGGACAGTGGGGTGACAGCGATATGGGGGACAATGGGGTGACATCGATATGGGGGGGACAGTGGGGTGACAGCGATATGGGGGACAATGGGGTGACATCGATATGGGGGGGACAGTGGGGTGACAGCGATATGGGGGGACAGTGGGGTGACAGCGATATGGGGGGGACAATGGGGTGACATCGATATGGGGGGGACAGTGGGGTGACAGCGATATGGGGGGACAATGGGGTGACAGCGATATGGGGGGACAGTGGGGTGACAGCGATATGGGGGACTGGGGTGACAGCGATATGGGGGACAGTGAGGTGACAGCGATATGGGGGACTGGGGTGACAGCGATATGGGGGGACAGTGAGGTGACATCGATATGGGGGACAATGGGGTGACATCGATATGGGGGGGACAGTGGGGTGACAGCGATATGGGGGACAGTGAGGTGACAGCGATATGGGGGACAATGGGGTGACATCGATATGGGGGGGACAGTGGGGTGACAGCGATATGGGGGGACAGTGGGGTGACAGCGATATGGGGGACAATGGGGTGACAGCGATATGGGGGGACAATGGGGTGACAGCGATATGGGGGACAATGGGGTGACAGCGATATGGGGGGGACAGTGGGGTGACATCGATATGGGGGACAATGGGGTGACAGCGATATGGGGGGGACAGTGGGGTGACATCGATATGGGGGGGACAATGGGGTGACAGCGATATGGGGGGACAATGGGGTGACAGCGATATGGGGGGGACAGTGGGGTGACAGCGATATGGGGGACAATGGGGTGACATCGATATGGGGGGACAATGGGGTGACAGCGATATGGGGGACAATGGGGTGACAGCGATATGGGGGGGACAGTGGGGTGACAGCGATATGGGGGACAATGGGGTGACAGCGATATGGGGGACTGGGGTGACAGCGATATGGGGGGGACAGTGGGGTGACAGCGATATGGGGGGGACAGTGGGGTGACAGCGATATGGGGGGACTGGGGTGACAGCGATATGGGGGACAATGGGGTGACATCGATATGGGGGACAGTGGGGTGACAGCGATATGGGGGGACAGTGGGGTGACAGCGATATGGGGGACAGTGGGGTGACATCGATATGGGGGACAGTGGGGTGACAGCGATATGGGGGACAATGGGGTGACATCGATATGGGGGGGACAGTGGGGTGACAGCGATATGGGGGACAGTGGGGTGACATCGATATGGGGGACAGTGGGGTGACAGCGATATGGGGGGACAGTGGGGTGACAGCGATATGGGGGACAGTGGGGTGACATCGATATGGGGGACAATGGGGTGACATCGATATGGGGGGGACAGTGGGGTGACAGCGATATGGGGGGGACAGTGGGGTGACAGCGATATGGGGGACAGTGGGGTGACATCGATATGGGGGGACAGTGGGGTGACAGCGATATGGGGGGGGACAATGGGGTGACAGCGATATGGGGGGGACAGTGGGGTGACAGCGATATGGGGGGGCAGTGGGGTGACAGCGATATGGGGGACAGTGGGGTGACATCGATATGGGGGACAATGGGGTGACAGCGATATGGGGGGGACAGTGGGGTGACAGCGATATGGGGGGACAGTGGGGTGACAGCGATATGGGGGACTGGGGTGACATCGATATGGGGGGGACAGTGGGGTGACAGCGATATGGGGGGGACAGTGGGGTGACAGCGATATGGGGGGACAGTGGGGTGACATCGATATGGGGGACAGTGGGGTGACAGCGATATGGGGGGGACAGTGGGGTGACAGCGATATGGGGGGACAGTGGGGTGACATCGATATGGGGGACAGTGAGGTGACAGCGATATGGGGGGACAATGGGGTGACAGCGATATGGGGGACAGTGGGGTGACAGCGATATGGGGGGGACAGTGGGGTGACAGCGATATGGGGGACAATGGGGTGACATCGATATGGGGGACAGTGGGGTGACAGCGATATGGGGGACTGGGGTGACATCGATATGGGGGACAGTGGGGTGACAGCGATATGGGGGGACAATGGGGTGACAGCGATATGGGGGACAATGGGGTGACAGCGATATGGGGGACAGTGAGGTGACATCGATATGGGGGACAATGGGGTGACAGCGATATGGGGGGGACAGTGGGGTGACAGCGATATGGGGGACTGGGGTGACATCGATATGGGGGACAGTGGGGTGACAGCGATATGGGGGGACAATGGGGTGACAGCGATATGGGGGACAATGGGGTGACAGCGATATGGGGGACAGTGAGGTGACATCGATATGGGGGACAATGGGGTGACAGCGATATGGGGGGGACAGTGGGGTGACAGCGATATGGGGGGACAGTGGGGTGACAGCGATATGGGGGACTGGGGTGACAGCGATATGGGGGGGACAGTGGGGTGACATCGATATGGGGGGGACAGTGGGGTGACAGCGATATGGGGGGACAGTGGGGTGACATCGATATGGGGGACAGTGGGGTGACAGCGATATGGGGGGGACAGTGGGGTGACAGCGATATGGGGGGACAGTGGGGTGACAGCGATATGGGGGGACAGTGGGGTGACATCGATATGGGGGACAGTGAGGTGACAGCGATATGGGGGGACAATGGGGTGACAGCGATATGGGGGACAGTGGGGTGACAGCGATATGGGGGGGACAGTGGGGTGACAGCGATATGGGGGGGACAGTGGGGTGACAGCGATATGGGGGACAATGGGGTGACATCGATATGGGGGACAGTGGGGTGACAGCGATATGGGGGACAATGGGGTGACAGCGATATGGGGGACTGGGGTGACAGCGATATGGGGGACTGGGGTGACAGCGATATGGGGGGGACAATGGGGTGACAGCGATATGGGGGGGACAGTGGGGTGACAGCGATATGGGGGACAATGGGGTGACATCGATATGGGGGGACAGTGGGGTGACAGCGATATGGGGGACAGTGGGGTGACATCGATATGGGGGGACAGTGGGGTGACAGCGATATGGGGGACAGTGGGGTGACATCGATATGGGGGACAGTGAGGTGACATCGATATGGGGGACAGTGGGGTGACAGCGATATGGGGGACAATGGGGTGACAGCGATATGGGGGACTGGGGTGACAGCGATATGGGGGGGACAGTGAGGTGACATCGATATGGGGGACAGGGGTGACATCGATATGGGGGGGACAGTGGGGTGACAGCGATATGGGGGGGACAGTGGGGTGACATCGATATGGGGGACAATGGGGTGACAGCGATATGGGGGACAGTGAGGTGACATCGATATGGGGGACAATGGGGTGACATCGATATGGGGGGACAGTGGGGTGACATCGATATGGGGGGGACAGTGGGGTGACAGCGATATGGGGGGACAGTGGGGTGACATCGATATGGGGGGGACAGTGGGGTGACAGCGATATGGGGGGACAGTGGGGTGACATCGATATGGGGGACTGGGGTGACAGCGATATGGGGGACAGTGGGGTGACAGCGATATGGGGGCGACAGTGGGGTGACATCGATATGGGGGGGACAGTGAGGTGACAGCGATATGGGGGGGACAGTGGGGTGACATCGATATGGGGGACTGGGGTGACAGCGATATGGGGGACTGGGGTGACAGCGATATGGGGGACAATGGGGTGACAGCGATATGGGGGGACAGTGGGGTGACATCGATATGGGGGACAATGGGGTGACATCGATATGGGGGACTGGGGTGACAGCGATATGGGGGACAATGGGGTGACAGCGATATGGGGGGGACAGTGGGGTGACAGCGATATGGGGGACATTGGGGTGACATCGATATGGGGGACAGTGGGGTGACATCGATATGGGGGACTGGGGTGACAGCGATATGGGGGACTGGGGTGACAGCGATATGGGGGGGACAGTGGGGTGACAGCGATATGGGGGGACAGTGGGGTGACAGCGATATGGGGGACTGGGGTGACAGCGATATGGGGGGGACAGTGGGGTGACAGCGATATGGGGGACAATGGGGTGACAGCGATATGGGGGGGACAGTGGGGTGACAGCGATATGGGGGACAGTGGGGTGACATCGATATGGGGGACAGTGGGGTGACAGCGATATGGGGGACAGTGGGGTGACATCGATATGGGGGGACAATGGGGTGACAGCGATATGGGGGGACAATGGGGTGACATCGATATGGGGGGACAGTGGGGTGACATCGATATGGGGGGGACAGTGGGGTGACATCGATATGGGGGACAGTGGGGTGACAGCGATATGGGGGGACAATGGGGTGACAGCGATATGGGGGACAGTGGGGTGACAGCGATATGGGGGTGACAGTGAGGTGGCCCCTCCATCCTGGGGGACAATGGGGTGACATCTCCAAGATAATGGGGTGTCCTTCCAAATATGGAGGCACAATGGGATGTCCCCTCCATCCTGGGGGACAGTGGGGTGACATCTCCAAAATTTGGGGACAATGGGGTGTCCTGTCTATCCTGGAGGACAATGGGGTGACATCTCCAAGATTTGGGGACAATGGGACGTCCCCTCCATCCTGAGGGACGATGGGGTGACATCTCCAAGATTTGGGGACAATGGGATGTCCCGTCCATCCTGAGGGACAATGGGGTGACATCTCCAAGAAATGGGGTGACATCTCCAAGGTGGGGGGACAATGGGATGTCCTGTCCACCCGGGGGGGACAATGGGGTGACACCAATATGGGGGACAATGGGATGTCCTGTCCATCCTGAGGGACACTGAGGTGTCCCCTCCACCCTCCCAGCCCCGGGACATATCCCAATCCCATCCTGACCCATTCCCAGCCCCAAATTCCCACCCAGACTCGTCCTCCTCCATCCCCAATCCGGGCCATGGGAATACAGAGAGGCCGAGTCCCAGATCCCAGAACTATTTAGGGGCCGTTCCTGGGGCGAGCGGAGGCTCCAGGGAATGCGGGTGAAACAAGAGCACCTCCGGAGTGCCGAGTCCTTCCCAAATTCCGGCTCTCCTTCCCCAAATCCGCCTCATCCCGGCCTATTTTCCGCCGGCGGATGCGGTCACACGCCTGGCACCTCTGGGAATCATCCCGGTATTTTTAGGCTCTGGGTTTCTCCATTACACACAGAACGCTGGGAGGGGTTTGGGAACATGGATCCCTCTGGAAAAGGGATTTAGGGTGGGTTTGGGGGAAGGACATCAGGAAGGACAGGATGGCCCGGTTGGAATTGGGGGGGAATTGCATATTTCGGCTCTGGAATGTTCGATTCCAGGTTGGATGGGGCTTGGAGAAATCTGGGATAGGGGAAAGTGTCCCTGGAGTGGAATGGGATGGGATCCTGCTGAAATCCCCAAAGGATCCTCCCGGGCTCCCAAAGGATCCTTTCCCACCCTTTCCCTGCTGGAAAAGTTCCGTGCAGGCAGGATTCAGGATTCCTTTGGGATGTGCTGTGGAGGGATTGGGATTGGAGCACATTCCAGAGGGACAAAAGCCAGGAAAGGGTCAAATCCCAGTGGCCAAACTGGGGACAAAGAGCCCTTGAGTGGCTCCGGGGACGTCCCGGCCGTGCCTGGCACCGGCGGCTCCTTTGAGATTCCCTGAATCCATGGGCTCTTCCCATGATCCTGGCTCTGGGCGCCACCCCATCCCTGTCCCCCTTAGTGGCCATGGATCAACTGGAGCTGGGAATGGTGCTGGGAGCACTGGGAGGGTCACACCTGGAGGTGGCTCCGTGTCCCGCTCCGTGTTTTTTAGGGATGGAGCTTGGGATCATCCCCTGGAGCCGGGAACACTTGGTGGCTGCCATCCCTAAGGATTGTCCCACTCCACCCGGGATGCTCCAACGCCTGGAATTCTTTTTTCCCAACGGCGCGTGCTGATCCCGACTGAAGGAGGCCCGGGAAAAGGAGGCCGTGGAAAGTGGGGAGTCCCCAGGGAGATGGGAACCGTGGGATGTCATCCCTTTTCCATAGGCACCAAAGCATTCCCGGGATCCGTGGGATGCAGCTCCAGGTTGGAGGAGCTGCTCCCGAGCCTAAAGGGGCTCCAGGAGAGCTGGAATTTGGGATTTGGGATAAAGGCTGGAGGGGCAGGAAACAGGGAATGGCTTCCCAGTGGGAAAGGGGAGCCTGGGGTGGGATCTTGGGAAGGAATTCCCGGCTGGGCTGGAATTCCCAGAGAAGCTGTGGCTGCCCCTGGATCCCTGGGAGTGTCCAGGGAAAGGTTGGAGCAGCCTGGGATCGTGGGAGGTGTCAGGGCTGGAATGGGATGGGATTTAAGTCCCTTCCAGCCCGAACCATTCCCTTTCCATGATCCCTGTCCCTGGGAATGCCAGCGGCCCCAAAATCCCCCAAATCCCCCCTCCCGGGGGGGGCTCCCGCGTCCCCCAAATCCCCCAAATCCTTGGGATGCTCCGGGTACCAGGAGGGAGGGAAGGGGCCGGGCAAAGGCGCGGCTTCGAGCGCTGATTGGTCAGAAATGACATCATCGGTGAGAGGCAGCCAATGGCGAGCCGCCGGCTGTGGAGGCCCCGCCCCTCGCGGGCGGGGGAAGGGGGGCAAAGGAGCCCCTCCCCTCCGACCCCCCGAAATCCTGGGATGGGATCCAGGGGATCCAGGGGGGTCCCGGGATCGGCTGGAGGAGCGGGAATGGGGTGGGAATGGTGGGAAAAATGGGGAATAAATGATGGGATTTGTGTTGGAAAATGGGATAAGGATGGGAAAATGGGATGGGGAAAATGTGGGAAAAATAGGGGGAAATTAGTAACAGTAAATGTGAAATAAACGTGAAATTAATTTTAAAATAAATATCAAAATGATCAAATTAATATAAAAATAAATATAAATTTAAAATAAATATAAATTTTAAAGAAGTGTAAAATAAATATAAATAAGTGTTAGAAAATGGAAATAAATAGAATTATAAAGCCCAAGAAAAATAGAACATAAATCTAAAAGCTAAATATAAAAAGAAATATAAAAGAAATTTAAAATAAAGGCAAAGGTATTGAAAATAGAAAAATAAATAAATAAAATATGGCATTTAAAAGAAATAAATAGAAAAGATTAAATGACTGTGAAATGTTTATGTAAAATATAAATTACCGAATAAAATGGAAAACAAATATAAAAGGAGAAGTAAATATTTTTTTTTAAATAAACAAGAAATTCTGTAAAATAATAATCAAAGCAAAGGTCAAAATCAAAATAAGCAAAAAAGAAAGAAAAATGAAAGGGAAAAAAGGAGAAAAATTTAAAAAGAGATAAAAATAAAAACTATTTTCAAAATTTTAGAAGTGTAGAAAATGAAGAAATAAAAAGAAATCAACATTAAAAAATAAAAAGTGACATTTGAAAGAAAAGCAATTCAAAATGAAAATACATCGAGAACGAAAAATAAAAATTGAAAAGAAAATTAAAATTAAAACGAATAAAAAATTAAAATAAAATTTAAAATAAAAATGAAATAAAAATAGGTTAAAAAAAAAGAATAAAACTAAGACTAAGACTAAGACTAAAGGAGACCCTTCCAAGCAAGGATCTACTTTTTCCCCTGGTGGAATTCCAGTTTTTGGGATGGAAAGGCTGCAGAGGAATCTCTGCACCACCCCCTCCTTTCCTGGAGCTTCCCTCACTTTTCTCCTCCAACATTCCGGGGAAAAGCTGGGAAAACTCGAGGCCTCACATTCCCAAACACTTCCCAAATTGGTGGCGATTCCAGACGGTGCCAGGATTTTGGGGTGATGGGGGATGTCGGGATATGGCACGGGGAGGGGGGATGGAGATGGGATGGAGGAGGAATGGATGGGGATGGGATGGGATGGGATGGGATCAATGGGATGGGATGGGATGGGATGGGATCAATGGGATGGGATGGGAGAAATGGGATAAATGGGATGGGATGGGATGGGATCAATGGGATGGGATGGGATGGGATGGGATCAATGGGATGGGATGGGATGGGATGGGGTGGGATAAATGGGATAAATGGGATAAATGGGATAAATGGGATAAATGGGATGGGATGGGATGGGATGGGATGGGATAAATGGGATGGGATGGGAGAAATGGGATAAATGGGATGGGATGGGATGGGATGGGATACATGGGATCAATGGGATAAATGGGATGGGATGGGAGAAATGGGATAAATGGGATGGGATGGGATGGGATGGGATGGGATGGGATGGGATGGGATGGGATGGGATACATGGGATCAATGGGATAAATGGGATGGGATGGGATGGGATAAATGGGATGGGATGGGATCAATGGGATGGGATGGGATCAATGGGATGGGATGGGATGGGATCAATGGGATGGGATGGGAGAAATGGGATGGGATGGGAGAAATGGGATAAATGGGATGGGATGGGATGGGATCAATGGGATGGGATGGGATGGGATGGGATGGGATGGGGTGGGATAAATGGGATAAATGGGATAAATGGGATCAATGGGATCAATGGGATCAATGGGATCAATGGGATCAATGGGATGGGAGAAATGGAATGGGATGGGAGAAATGGGATGGGATGGGAGAAATGGGATGGGATTGGGAGAAATGGGATGGGATGGGATGGAAGGGGATGGGATAAATGGGATAAATGGGATGGGATGGGATGGGATGGGATGGGATGGGATGGTGGGAGGGAAAGAATGGAAATGGATGGGATGGTGGGAGATGGAATGGAGATGGTTGGGATGGAGGGAAGGAGGACAGAGATGAGATAGAGGGAAGATGGAAATGGGATGGAGGGAGTGAGGATGAGGATGGGATGGAGGGAGGGAATGGAGGTGGGATGGAGGGAGGGAATGGAGGTGGGATGGAGGGAATGGAAGGAGGGACTGGAGATGGGATGGAGGGAGGGACTGGAGATGGGATGGAGGGAGGGAGGGACTGGAGATGGGATGGAGGGAGGGAGAGAGGGATGATGGAGGTGGAGGCAGAGAGGGATTGATGGAGATGGGATGAAGGGAGAACGGATATGGGATGGATGGAACAGGGACATGGGATAGAGGGAGGGAGAGGATGGAGATGGGAGTGAGGAGGAATGGTTGGAGATGGGATGGAGGGAGGGAATGGAGGTGGGATGGGGGAGGGAATGGAGGTGGGATGGAAGGAGGGAATGGAGGTGGGATGGGGGAGGGAATGGAGGTGGGATGGATTGAATGGAGGTGGGATGGAAGGAGGGAATGGAGGTGGGATGGAAGGAGGGAATGGAGGTGGGATGGAAGGAGGGAGAGGATGGAGATGGGAGGGAGGAGGAATGGTTGGAGATGGGATTTAGGGAGGGAGGATGGAGGTGGAGGGGATGAATGGATTGAGGGAGGAAGGAGGGAGAGAGATGGGATGGAAGAAAGATGAGGATGGATGGAGATGGGATGGAGAGAAAGAGGATGGAGATGGGATGGAAGGAGGAAGGACGGAAAAGGGATGGAGGGAGTGAGGATGGAGATGGGATGGTGGGAGAGAGTTGGGATGCTCCCGCTGCTTTTCCGTCCTTTTCCGTCTCCAGGGATACGGCGTGGGAGGATCCTGGGGTGGCCCCCGCTCGCCTCCAGCTCCAGCGTCTCCCTTTTGTTTTCCCTCCTCCGGCTCTTGTTCCTAAGGATCTTCCCGAGCAAATGGTGGGAAACCATGGAAACCACCTGCTCCTGTTGGAATCTGGGCAGGAGGAAAGCAGGGAAAAGGCAGGAAAAGGGCAGGATGGGCCAGCCAGCCCCTTCCCTTTCCCCATGGAATCATCGGAAATCCCAAGGACTCACCCGGATTCAGGAAAAAGCCATTTGGATGGGATTAACTCCGGATAAAAACTCCAAACTTCCTCCACTTCTCAACACCAACGACACCGGATTCCCGGAGCTGGGAATTCAGGGAAAAGCCCCTCGGAGGGATAAAGCCCTAGGAAAAAGGGTGGAGGAGGTGGGATGCTCCCAGGGATGTTCCCATCGATGGTTTTCCATGTGGAGGGGATGAACCCCTTGTCCAGCCAAATCCTGTGGGGTTTTCCCATTCCAAGAGCCGGGGTAAGGATCGCCGTCCACAGCAGGGATTCCTGGATCCCTGAAAACTCCAGGAAAAGCCCCTAAATGGTTTAATTCCTTATTTATATCCCCTGACAGGGAAACTCCTTGTTCCCAAAGCCTTCCCAGCCCGGATCCATGATGGAGAGGGGCAGGGAAAATTTGGGATTTGGGAACAGAACCACACGGGAAGAGTTTATTAACATTTATTAACGATAAAACCGAGGCGCTACAAACAAATGTTCTTCTTATCCCTGGGTTTTTTTTTCCTGGAAAAGCACCTGGAGAACCCCACCAGGAGGTAGGAGACCCTTAGACCGGGATATCCTCATGGACACGGACCCGGAGCGGACAAATCCTGAGCGTCTTTGCCGTGGCACCCCCCTGGGGCCCTCCCACGTAGAAATACGGGAAGACGACCCCGCCAAATTTCTCATGGAATGTGTAGATGTGGCTCCGGAGGTCGGCGTCGTAGAAGGACAATTCCCCCTCGGTGCAGTCCAGCTCCACCCGGATCCGCTGGAGGTTTCCCGGCGCCGCTTCCGAGCGCACGGCGTTGGACGCCCGGCACTCGTCTTTCCCGGGAAGGTGGTAGATGTACCAGAATCCGGAGCGGGAATCGTGGTGGAAAGTCCAGTGGGAGCCTCTGTGGGGCCGGGACACGCCCACCCTCCAGTTGGTCAGCCCGCCCAGGTCCACTTCCCACGTGTGGAAGCCTTCGGAGAAGCCGCGGGATCCCAGGATGCAGGGGGCGGAGGTGAAGCGCTCCGGGTTTTCCACGGAGAGTTTGTAGCCGCGGTTGGAGACGCTGGAGAGGTCATCGGACACCGAGAGCCAGCCCGCGGCCGAGTTGGGATCCAGGCTGAAGGGGACTGGCCGGGAACGGGAATGTTTTACTGGAAATTCGCAGCTCGGCATCCATCCCTTCCATGGACCCCTCCTTGGATCCACCCAGGGATGCGTGTATTCATTCATGGATCTATCTATGGATCCATCCATCCCTCCCCTCCATCCATTCCTCCATGGATCTGTTCATGGATCCATCCATCCATCCATCCATCCCTCCTCTCCATCCATCCATCCATGGATCCCTCCCTCCATCCATGGATCCATGGATCCATCCATCCCTCCCCTCCATCCATTCTTCCATGGATCTATTCATGGATCCATCCATCCATGGATCCCTCCCTCCATCCATGGATCCATTTGTGGATCCATTCATGGATCCATGCATTCATCCATGGATCACTCCATCCATCCCTCCCTCCATGGATCCATTCATGGATCCATCCATCCATCCATCCCTCCCTCCATCTCTCCATGGATGGATCCATCCATCCATCCATCCATCCATCCATCCATCCATGGATCCATCCATCCCTCCATGGATCCATCCACGGATCCATCCATCCCTCCTCTCCATCCATTCCTCCATGGATCTATTCATGGATCCCTCCCTCCATCCATGGATCCATTTGTGGATCCATCCATGGATCCATGTATTCATCCATCCATCCATCCCTCCATGGATCCATTCACGGATCCCTCCATCCATCCCTCCATCCATGGACCCATCCCTCCCTCCACATCTCCATGGATGGATCCATCCATCCATCCATGCATTGATTGATCCATCCATGGATCCATCCATCCCTATCCATGGATTTATCCCTAACCCACATCACCACGGGGGAAACGCACATTCCAAGGTTTCCCTTTTGGAGTGAAATCACCTTTGAGCTCTCCAGTCCCCATTCCAGGCCCATCCCAGCTCCATGCTTCCCATCTTTCCAGACCCCCCACAACCACCCGTTTGGGAGAAATCCATCTCCACCTTTCCCATCTTTCCACCCCTGGAAAAGCCCTGCTCCAGATGTTCCCGGCTTCTCACCCACGGTGATGGTGTCCAGCATCTTCTTCCACACGTTGTACTGGAGCGATCCCAGGTACTTGGCCACATCCAGGAGCATTCCCGAGGGAACAGCCTCCGGCTCCTCGGCCGTGCAGGCGATCCTAGGGCAGGGATCGACCATGGAGAAAGGATCAGGATGGGGCTCCCAACATCCCGTCGTTCAGCAGGAGCTTCCCAACGGCACTCGGCATCTCCCAAGCTTGTTCTCCCTCAATTCCCACAAAACCTGGGATTTAATGCTTCCCCCAAACCCTGAAATTCCACTTGGTGTCCCCCATCCTGCCTGGAGCACCCAGGGGACATCCAGCATCTCCCAGATTCAGAGGGGACACTGGAATTTTCTTGGAGCAGGGACCTCGCTCCATCCAGGCAGGAGACCCCATCCAGCCCCCAGGAAGGGCTCAGCCATTCCCAGATTCCCATGGATGTGGCAAGATCAGGACCTACCTCCTCTTGCGGTTCTTGTGGGTCTGGAAAAGAAAAGAGGAGACACCGGGGATCAGATCCCGCTTGCCGCCGGAATTCCGACAGCCAGCGGATCGCTCGGGGGAGGCGGGATGCGGGCACGGGGCGGGATCCCGGTGGGAATTACCATCAGGAACGTGTAGTCGTCTTCCTTGAGATCCGCCTGGAGCTGCGCGGCCTCCCTGAGCAGGGCCTTGCTCTCCTCCATCAGCTGCTCCATCTTTCCCTGGATCAGATCCTGCTTCCGCCGCACCTCCTCCCGGAGCTGCGCCAGCACCGCCTGCTCCTCATCCCACAGGAACTTGTGCAGCTTCTCGAATTCCCACTTCACCTGCTGCTCCAGCCGCACCGACTCCACCTGGGAATGGCAGCACCTCGCTCCAGCTGGGAATGTCGGCGCCTCCTTCTGGAGCACCCGAATTCCCTGGGGTCCCCTTTGGAGCAGCTCTGGCGCTCAGGAATTCTCTGGGTTCGCTTGGATCATGCTGCCCTTCCCAAATGCCTGTCCCTGCTTCCCAAATCCCCACCACTCTCCTTTCCTGGGATGGGATCAGTGCTCCCCCTCAGATCCGTGTGCAGGATTGGGATTGGGATCAATCCCAGCTGCGGAGTGACCAAATTCCCTGGACTCCTTCTTCCCAGAGTTCTCCAATCAGCTCCAGCGCTCAGGAATTCACTGGGATCACTGGGATCACACTGCCCTTCCCAAATTCCCATCCTCGCTTCCCAAATCCCCACCGCTCTCCTCTCCCGGGATGGGATCAGTGCTCCACCACAGCTGCATTCCCAATCAGGATCGAGATCCCACCTCTGGAGCACCCAAATTCCCTGGATTCCTCCTTCCCAGAGTTCTCCGAGCAGCTCCAGTGCTCAGGAATTCACTGGGATCACGCTGCCCTTCCCAAATTCCCATCCTCACTTCCCAAATCCCCACTGCTCTCCTCTCCCGGGATGGGATCAGCGCTCCCCCTCAGCTGCATGTGCAGGATTGGGAGCTGGATTGGGATCAGGACCGGGATCAATCCCACTTCTGGAGCACCCAAATTCCCTGGACTCCCCTTTCTGGAGCTCTCTGAGCAGCTCCAGCACTCAGGAATTCACTGGGATCACGCTGCCCTTCCCAAATTCCCACCGCTCTCCTCTCCCGGGATGGGATCAGCCCTCCACCGCCGTGCACGTGCGGGATCGGGATCGGGATCGGGATCGGGATCAACCCCAGCTCCGGGAGGGAACACGCACCTCATTGTGCCGGGAGATGGATTCGTAGGAGCGGCGCACGGTCCCGAAATCCTTGGCCTTATCCCGCAGGGAAGATTCCATGTTCGCCAGCTTGGCCTGCGGGGAGGAGACGCCCTCAGGACTCCCCCATTCCCGGGATTTCCCGTATGGATAAAGACCCCCGGGGCCGGATCTTTGCTCGATCCCACCTTTCCCCTCCGCCAGCCGGGATCGGTGGAGCTGGGAGGAAGAGGAGCTCCGCTCCACAGGGAATCCTCCTCCCTGGTTTTTAGGGAAGTCCCATCCCCGCCTATTCCGGTGCCGTGGGCAGCCCCATTCCCATTCCCGGGAATCCTGGCCAAGTTTTTCCCGCCGCGTTTGAAACGCGGCTCATCCCAGCGGGATGAGTCAGGGCTGCGCCGGCTGTTTTCCAGCGTGTCCTGGCGACATTCCCAGCTCCTGGCTGCATCCCATCTCCTCCTCCTCCTGTCCGTGGCTGCCTCCCTATCCCCGTCCCTCCTTTCTGCGGGAATTGTGCAACTCCCAAATCCCAACGCCGCTCCCAACCCCGCGGCGCCGCTGGAATAACCAGCGCGGCCGGATCCAAGCTGGGATCAAGGAGAAACCACCGGGAAGCATCATCCGTCTCCCCTTTCCCGCAGCATCCGGGGTGGATAATTAAACCACCGGATAATTAAAAGGCAGGACAGCACCCAGCAGCCGCCACATTCCCGCAGGGAAGCGTGGCTGCCTCATCCTAAATCCCGCCCTGGCAAATTCGGGACACGAATCCAGCTTTTGGGATGCGTCTCCCTGCCGTCCATCCGCCCCCCCTTTCTCACCCTAAAATCCGCCGCCGCTTCCTGCACCGGCCTCATCTTGTGCCCTTCGTGCTGCTTGGAATTCTGGCAGGCGAAACACGCCAGCTCCTTGTCTTCCAGGCAAAACAACTTGGGATCCTCGTGATGGATCGGGCAGAGGGCGGCGCCGCGTCTTTTCTGCTGCCCCTCTTCCTTCAGGATCATCTCCACCAGGTTGTTGAGGGTGTGGTTGACGCGGAGATCTTCCAGCGAGGAATTTTCCTTGCACACGGGACACGCGTGGCGCCGGTTTTCCCAGGATCGGCTGACGCAGCCCTTGCAGAAGTTGTGGCCGCACGAAAGGGTCACGGCTTCCCGGAAAGGGTCGTAGCAGATGGGACACAACAATTCCTCCTTCAGGCTGGGCGCCGAGGATGCGGCTCCCGAGCTGCTGGAGCAGGGATCGGCTCCTTTTTCCATGCTGCGGCAGGGATGGAGCGGGATTTTCCAGCTGCCCCGACCGGACGAGCAGCCCCGCTGCTGATGCAACCGCTCGGTTTCCTGCCGGTGACTCACCCGCGGCTCCCTCCCGCCCGGTGACACCGCCCCGGGGCCGCTGCCGGGGGGGCTCCGGGCCTCGGGGACGGCGACAGAAGCGGCACCGAGACCCTCAGCCCGGATCCTCCCGGGGGAGCCCCGGTAGCCGGTTCTGAACCCCGCCATGTCCCGGTCTCTGTTCCCCAAATTCGGAGCTGCTCCGCTTTCTGGAGCCCCGGCCTCGGGGCTGCTCCGCTCCCCCAAATTCGGGGCTGCTCTGGTGCCCGGATCGGCCCCCCCCGCTCTCTCCCGGGGCAGTCCCGGTACCCGGTTCCGGACCCTCGTGGCCCTGTCCCGGTCCCCACCTCCGGGGTTGCTCCGGTGCCCGGATGGGGCCCCCATTCTCTCTCCCGGAGTAGCCCCGGTGACCGGAGCTGGACCCTCACCCCGGCGTTCTCCCCCGGTGCCCGCACCTCGGGGCAGCCCCGGTTCCCCAAATTCGGGGCCGCCGCGGTGCCCGGCCCGGTGTCCCCCAACCCGGGGGAGTCCCGGGTGTCCAGACCTCCAATCCCGCGGCTGCTCCTATGCCAGGAGCCCTTTCTTTCCCGGGACCCCCCAACCCCGGGGTCACTCCGGTGGCCGGTCCCCCCACTCCCGGACTTCCCCCTCTTCTCCTGGGGCTGCTCCGGTGTCCGGTCCCGGTTTCCCACCCCCAGACCAGCTCTGTCCCCTACTCCGGTGTCCAGTCCCGGTTTCCCACCCCCAGACCAGCTCTGTCCCCCTCTCCCGGAGCCCAGTCCCGGTTTCCCACCCCCAGACCAGCTCTGTCCCCCACTCCGGTGTCCAGTCCCGGTTTCCCACCCCCAGACCAGCTCTGTCCCCCACTCCCGGTGTCCAGTCCCGGTTTCCCACCCCCAGACCAGCTCTGTCCCCCTCTCCCGGAGCCCAGTCCCGGTTTCCTACCCCCAGACCAGCTCTGTCCCCCTCTCCCGGAGCCCAGTCCCGGTTTCCCACCCCTCCAGACCAGCTCTGTCCCCCTCTCCCGGTGTCCACTCCCGGTTCCCCACCCCCAGACCAGCTCTGTCCCCCACTCCCGGTGTCCAGTCCCGGTTCCCCACCCCCAGACCAGCTCTGTCCCCCACTCCCGGTGTCCAGTCCCGGTTTCCCACCCCCAGACCAGCTCTGTCCCCCACTCCCGGTGTCCAGTCCCGGTTCCCCGCCCCCAGACCAGCTCTGTCCCCCACTCCCGGTGTCCAGTCCCGGTTCCCCGCCCCCAGACCAGCTCTGTCCCCCACTCCGGTGTCCAGTCCCGGTTTCCCACCCCCAGACCAGCTCTGTCCCCCACTCCCGGTGTCCAGTCCCGGTTTCCCACCCCCAGACCAGCTCTGTCCACCTCTCCCGGTGTCCACTCCCGGTTCCCCACCCCCAGACCAGCTCTGTCCCCCTCTCCCGGAGCCCAGTCCCGGTTCCCCGCCCCCAGACCAGCTCTGTCCCCCACTCCCGGTGTCCAGTCCCGGTTTCCCACCCCCAGACCAGCTCTGTCCCCCCACTCCGGTGCCCGGTCCCGGTTCCCCACCCCCGAACATCCCCTTTCCCCCACCCCAGGACCGCTCCACGTGGCGTCTCGGTGGCTGCCGGCCCTTCCCGGTGTCGGTGCCGGTTCCGGGGTTGCCCCGGGCCGTGTCCCCGGTGCCGGGGGGTGACAAAGGGGGGGGGTCTCACCTGGCGGAGCGGACCTGGCACCGTTTGCAGCGCTCCCTCCTCCGGTGCAGGCGGCGCGGGGGGCTCCGCTCGGCCTCCTGCGGCATCCCGGTGTTCCCGGTGCTCCCGGAGGGTGGGGCGGGATGGGAGGGCCGGGATGGAGCTCCAGGGGGAGGTTCTCGGTCCTGGCTCGGCCCCCGCGGGTTCAGCGCTCCCGGGGCCGTGACCTCCCCCCCTGTTTGTCCCAGCGGGAATTTCGGGATCCCAGGGATCCCCATATCCAGTTCTCCCTCCCCTCTGGAAGCTGCTCGGTTCTTTCCTTCGGGAATGGGGTTCCCGATGATCCCCCCCCCTCCCCGGGATTTTCCAGGGGCAGCGTCCACCTGGCGTTGTTCCCGTTCCTGCTTTTCCCCCTTCCCTATTTTCCGCCCCGCTCCAACATTCCCAGTTTGTTCATGATCCTTCCCCGGGAGCCCCAAAATCCTCCCTGCCATGGGAAGCAGGAGAAATCCCAAAATTATCCAAGGAAAGCCAAACAACAGGGGAAAAAAGGTGGTTTTTTTTCCTGTGGAATGAGAAACCGCTGGAGCCGTGTTTTCCAAAGGCTGGGAGTCAAGGTTAAAGATAAAACCGACCGGGAATCCGCGCTGGGAATGAGATATAACTGGTGGGAACGGGGGGGTGGAGGTTGGCAGGGATGGGAAAAATCCCCCCGGGAAAAATCTCGGCCTCTGGAGCTGCTTTGGGGCAATCCCGACCTGGAATGGTGGGAATTAGGGACAGGTGTAGGGCAGGGAAAGGTGATCGGGGTGGGAAGATCCAGAGGGGGAAAAGGTGTGGGGGAAGCAAAAGGGAATGCTGGGAGTGGGGTCATGGAATTATTTAGGGTGGAAAAGCCTCTGGAATCAGCGAGTCCAAGCATTCCCGGCACAGCCAAGGCCACCCTGGATCCATGTCCCCCCCAAATCCATAGGGATTTGAAATCCCACCAGGAATGGGGACTCCAACCCTGCCCCGGGCAGCTGTGTCAGGGTTGGAAAAGCTTTCCAGGCAGGAATTATTCCCAGGTCCTTTCCCACCAGGCAAAATTCCAGCCTTGGGCATTCCATGGGGTTCTTGTGACCCACAGACACTTGGAGTTGTCAGGGGTGAGTGGGATATTGGGAAGGAATTCCCGGCTGGGAGGGTGGGGACGGGCTGGGCTGGAATTCCCAGAGAATTCCTGTGGCTGCTCCATCCCTGGGAGTGTCCAAGGAAAGGTTGGAGCAACCTGGGATGGTGGAAGGTGTCGGGGCTGGAATGGGATGGGATTTAAGCTTCCATTCTGGAATTTGATGATTCCACGCCACGGATCCCATGGGTTTGGGGCACTTCCCACAGTTCCGGGAATTCCCTGGATCATGGGGACACCTGGATGTGCTCCCATTCCCGAGCTGCTCCTCATGGGCCGCACGCAGATCCAGGTTTGGGGAATGGTTTATTAATCCCTGGAATGGTTTATTAATCCCTGCCAGGAATTCCTGGCTCAGATCCAGGGAAATCCACGCCCCGGGGCACTGGCGATTCCCAGGTTTAGATCCATCCCGGTGGGATCCATGTTGGGAGTATCCCCAGGGAAGGGACGCCGAGCTCACCGGCCAGGTGTGGATTCCAGATAATCCTCCAGCAGAATTCCCAGCTCCGAGTTCTGCTTCTGCAGGATGGTGGCCTCGGAAAGGAGCTCGGCTCTCCGGGTCAGCACTTTACTGGGAAGAGACAATGGGATCACATGGAAAACCCCCGGGATTGTCCCCACCCTTCCCTGTCCCCACCTCCCAGGCACTCACTGATATTCCAAGAGTGCGGCTCCGAGCGCATCCCAAAGTTTGAGTGTCCGCTCGGGAATGATGTGGGTCAGGGCTTCCCAGTATTTCCTGTCCTTGGAGTTATCCCGGATGTCCAGAATCTCCTTGGGGGGTCCATCATCCCTGGGGATGGAAAACAAAGCTTTGGGATGGAGGGAAAAACCTTGGGAGGGAGAAAAATTCCCAGGGATGGAGAAAAATTGCCAGGAATGGAGAAGAAATCTTTGGGATGGAGAAGAAATCTTTGGGATGGAGAAGAAATCTTTGGGATGGAGGAAAAGTCCTTGGGATGGAGAACAAATCTTTGGGATGGAGGAAAAACCTTGGGATGGAGAAGAAATCCTTGGGAATGAGAACAAACCCTTGGGATGGAGAACAAATCCTTGGGATGGAGAAAAAATCCTTGGGATGGAGAACAAATCTTTGGGATGGAGGAAAAAACCGTGGGATGGAAAACAAATCCCTGGGATGGAGAACAAATCTTTGGGATAAAGATTAAACCCTTGGGATGGAGAACAAATCCTTGGGAATGGAGAACAAATCCTTGGGAATGGAGAACAAATCCTTGGGAATGGAGAACAAATCCTTGGGATGGAGAACAAATCTTTAGGATAAAGATTAAACCTTTGGGATGGAGAACAAATCTTTGAAATGGAGAACAAATCCTTGGGAATAGAGAAGAAATCCTTGGGATGGAGGAAAAATCCTCGGGATGGAGAACAAAACCTTGGGATGGAGAACAAACCCCGGTTTTTCCTCCTTTCCCAGGTCCTGGATCATCTCCTGCGTGGTTATTCCCAGCCTTGGGAATCTCCTGATCCTTTTGTGGTGGAGCAGGGAAGGTTGGGAAGTTCTCTCTCCAGCCAGGAAAATCCAGCAAGTCCCAGAACATTCCCTGCATCCCAGTTTGGCTCCATCCTGGTGCCACCAGCCCCGCTCCGTCCCTATTCCCACCTGAGCTTGTCAAAATCCCGCAGGAATTCCTTCAGGATCTTCAGGACATCGTCCACTTCGATGGACGCGTCGGAAATGGAGCTCCCGGCGGATTGGAGCTCATCCCTCCGGAAACGGGATCCGCCGATCCCTCGGTCCCCAGCCGGATCCGCGGGATCTTCTCCTCCTGGGATGTCCTGGAGGGAGAAAAGGCGGCTATGGAATTTTCCATCACCTCCCTAAGGATCACCTTCCGCTGGGAGCCTTTACCCTCGGGAAATTTCGGGATCCCAGGCAAAATCCCGATAAACCCTCATCCCTGGCACAGGCCACTGGGAAGAGTTTTGGGATGAACACACCAATCCTCTTTCCTGGAATTCTTGGGATCCCTTCCCTGGGATCCTTGGATCTGCTGGGCTCTCCCCGATGATCCCACCTCGCTGTCGATCTCTTCCCCAAATTCGTAGGCCAGGAAAAAGTCCAGGAGCTGGCGCAGCTCATCCTCGTCTTCGATCCGGAGGGTCTGGAAAAGCAGGAATTCTGTCAGTGGTCCTTGGGATGGGGAGGGAAGGGAAGGGAATTTTCCAGGAGCAGAGGGAATTGCTGGTGGGAAGTGGTTGATGTGGGATAGCCGGGAATATCCATGGATGGGAAAGTCTGGGAACGGGCTGGAGGAGTCCTGGAGGAGTTTAAATCATTGGGGTGGGCTGGAGCTGGGAATCTGGGAATCTGGGAATCATGGAATGCTTTGGGTGGGAAAGGACCTTAAATCCCATCCCATTCCATGGGCAGGGACACCTTCCATGATCCCAAACCTTGGCCACTCCCAGGGATCCAGGGGCAGCCGGGGATTCCCTGGGAATTCCAGCCCAGCCGGGAATTCCTTCCCAAGATCCCAGCCCGAGCTCCCCTTTCCCAGGGAAATCCCTCCATTCCCGCCTCTCCCAGCCTGCCATTGGATCCAGCCCCAGCCCGACTCCTCTGCGGGAAGGAATTCCGGCCTCCAGGCCCTTCCCTGGGAATCTCGGCACTCCAGGAAGGCTCTCCCTTCCCTTTCCCATCCCCGACTTCCAGAAAAACCCCTGGCCATGGATTCGGAGCCTCCTGCATCCCACAGTCCCGGAATGCTTTGGCTGGGATCCACGCAGCTTCAATCCCATCCCATTCCAAGGCCGGCACCTCCCCCGATGATCCCAGGCTGCTCCAGCCTTTCCTTGGGCACTGCCAGGGATCCGGGCATTCCCTGGGAATTCCAGCCCAGCCGGGAATTCCTTCCCAAGATCCCAGCCCGAGCTCCCCTTTCCCACTGGGAAGCCATTCCCTGCCTTCTGCCCCTCCAGCCTTTATCCCAGATTGGATTCCCCGGATCCTTGTCTCCAGCTGGACATTCCCAGCTGCACATCCTGGTGCTGCGCATTCCAGGTGGGAAGCCCAATCCATGGAGATCCAATCCCAACTCACCTCGAAGATGGATCGGATTTTCCGGACGGTGTTCCCGCCTCCCACCACCTCCCGCAGGGGCTTCAGGAGTTTGTTTTCCACCAGGAATCCCTTGGGAAAAAAGCCGGGAAGGGGGAGCAGAGCCACCGTGAGCATCCCTGGGATCCCAAAGGGATCCAGAAAAATCTGGATCGGGGCAGCTCCAGGATCCCGAGCTCCAGCACCGCTCACCGACTCCTCGCTCAGGAGCTCCAGGATTTTCCGGAGGGTTTTCCTGGGGATGTTTGGCCAGGATGTGGCTCTTTCCTCGACCTTTTCCTGGTTTTCCTTCCCTCCTTCTCCACTTCCCACTCCTTTCTTCTTCCTCCTCCTCCCTTCCTCCTCCCGTTTTCCAGAGCGGATCCCTGAAAACCACAAAGAAAAGTGGGATCAAAAACCTTTGGAATTTGCTCCCTGGGGACATCCCCAGCAAACAAAGCTCCTGGGATCGAGAGCTGGTTCTTGGAACTGGGAAAACTGGGAAAAACACAGTGGGAATATTCCTTGGAGTGAGCCAGCTCAGGGCCGGCGACTCCTGGAAGATCCCACCTGGAAATCCCAAGGATGGGAGGGACACAGAGGCCTTTCCTGGAGGAAGATTCCAAGGAATTTATGGATCCCACCTTCCAGCAGTTGCGCAGCCACCTGCATCGCATCCTTCTTTTCCTGGCGGCCTCCCAGGGGTCCCACGTTATCCATGAACCAGAAGTGAGGCTCTTCCCACGGCGTTCCCAGCTGCTGGACGTGGATGATCCGATCGGCATCCAGCGCTTCCCGGATCAGCCCTTTGGCCTCTTCCTCGTTCACGATCCAAACCTGCCGGAATTTCTCGGCCCTGCTGCGCGCCAGGTGCCTGTGGAAAAGGATCCCAAAGGGATCAGATCCGCCTCCGCTGTTCTGGAGGCTCCGCAGGGCAGAATTCCAAGCACTTCCCACCTCATCCGGCTCTGCGTCTCCTGGAATTGCCCCGTCACCCGCTCCAGTTCGGATTCCAGGCTCTGCTTTTCCTCTTGGAATTTCTTTTCCTGCTTGGCCATTTTGACCTTCAGGAGGCTGAGGGTCGACTGGAATCTGGGAAGGGACAAAGAGCCTGGATTCGGGAATGCCTGGATGTGGGAAAAGCTTTGGAATGGGAGGAGATTCCCGGGATGGGTTTTACCGGTTGATTTTCCTCTTCTGCAGGGATCGGAGCGTGGAATTTTCCACATCCAGCTGCCGGAGCACTTCCAGGTTGTATTCCAGCTTCACCTGGTTCAGGTGGTAAATTCCCTTCATCTGCTGGAGTTTCTTCTCCAGGTACTGGAATTCCATGGGAAAACAATCACAAAGACAAGCCTGGAGTTTAGGGAAAACCCAGGGAAGCTCCCAGAAGGGTTTGGATCCCCCAGGGAAAAAATCTGGAATTAAATCCCAGCAGGGCCAACAGTTCTTCCCTTTCCAGAGGAAGGAGAAAAGCCACAATCCAGGGGTTAATTCCCAAAATCCCACCTCAAGCAGCAATCCAAAGGCAAATCCTAAACAACCTGAACAGGGAAGTCCTTCCCACTTCCAGGCCCTCCCAGCTTGGAATTCCCACCCTAAATCCCAGCTCCAGCTTCAATTTTTCCCTTCCAAGTTTTTTTTCCCTCCCACGTGCGTGGTCACAGAGAATTCTTGCTCCTCCTCCTTATGGAATTCCGCGTTTGTTGGGATTCATGTCGGGATATTTTACACCTATTTGGGAAAGGAAATATTCCTAATATCCCGTGGAAAATTTTCCCTGGAACAACCTGAGGGATTTCTCCACTATTTTCCCTGTTCCCAAGGCTGCTCCAAAAGCAGGATAAGGCCATGGAATATGGAGAGGGAAAATTATCTCCGGAGCCTCTCCCAGCCACAGCTCAAGGTTGTTTCTCCAACATTTTCCATCTTTCCAACGGCCCCACATCATTCCCTGGGAATGCTGAGCTCCAGCATGGAGTTGTCTCCATCCCAAAACAGCTCCGAGGCACTTGGAAGCATCCCACACTTCCAGGTTGTCGGGAATTGAGGGTGTGGAGCTGTTGGAGCCAGTCCAGGGAATGCCACGGAGCTGCTCCGAGGCTGGAGCCAGGCTGGGAGAGCTGGGAATGTTCAGCTGGAGAAGGGAAGGATCCAGGGAATCCTCGGAGCCGCTTCCTGAGCCTAAAAGGGGTCCAGGAGAGCTGGGATTTGGGAAAGGGCTGGAGGGGCAGGAGGCAGGGAATGGCTTCCCAGTGGGAAAGGGGAGCTTGGGGTGGGATCTTGGGAAGGAATTCCCAGCTGGGAGGGTGGGGAGGGGCTGGGCTGGAATTCCTAGAGAATCCCTGGATCCCTGGGAGTGTCCAAGGAAAAGTTGGATCAGGGAAAGTGTGAGGGTTGGAATGGGATGGGATTTAGGGTCCCTTCCCATCGAACCATTCCATGATTTCTGGCGGTGATTCCATGATCTGGGGCCTTTCCCGGTACCTGCACATCCATTTCCAGCTGGAATTTCATGCTGTCGTAGCTCTCCACGCTCTCATCCTGCAGCTCATTCAGCTGCTGCTCGAACTGTGCCGCCTTCCCCATCTGCTCCCGCAGGAATTCCAGCTGCAGGAACAAGGAGAACCCCATCCATCCCCATCCATCCCCATCCAACCTCATCCAACGTCATCCATCCTCATCCAACCTCATCCAACCCCATCCAACCCCATCCAACCTCATCCAACCCCATCCAACCTCATCCAACCTCATCCAACCTCATCCATCCCCATCCATCCCCATCCAACCTCATCCAATGTCATCCATCCTCATCCAACCCCATCCAACCCCATCCAACCCCATCCAACCCCATCCAACCTCATCCAACCTCATCCATCCCCATCCAACCTCATCCAACCTCATCCAACCCCATCCAACCTCATCCAACCTCATCCAACCTCATCCATCCCCATCCAACCTCATCCAACCTCATCCAACCCCATCCAACCTCATCCAACCTCATCCATCCCCATCCAACCTCATCCAACCCCATCCAACCCCATCCAACCCCATCCAACCCCATCCAACCCCATCCAACCCCATCCAACCCCATCCAACCTCATCCAACCCCATCCAACCCCATCCAACCCCATCCAACCCCATCCAACCCCATCCAACCTCATCCAACCCCATCCAACCTCATCCAACCCCATCCAACCTCATCCAACCCCATCCAACCTCATCCAACCTCATCCAACCTCATCCAACCCCATCCATCCCCATCCAACCTCATCCAACCCCATCCAACCCCATCCAACCTCATCCAACCCCATCCAACCCCATCCAACCTCATCCAACCCCATCCAACCCCATCCAACCCCATCCAACCCCATCCAACCCCATCCAACCTCATCCAACCTCATCCATCCCCATCCAACCTCATCCAACCTCATCCAACCTCATCCAACCTCATCCAACCCCATCCAACCCCATCCAACCTCATCCAACCCCATCCAACCCCATCCAACCCCATCCAACCCCATCCAACCCCATCCAACCTCATCCAACCCCATCCAACCTCATCCATCCCCATCCAACCTCATCCAACCTCATCCATCCTCATCCAACCTCATCCAACCCCATCCAACCCCATCCAACCTCATCCAACCCCATCCAACCTCATCCAACCCCATCCATCCCCATCCATCCCCATCCATCCCCATCCAACCTCATCCAACCTCATCCAACCTCATCCAACCCCATCCAACCCCATCCATCCCCATCCATCCCCATCCATCCCCATCCATCCCCATCCAACCTCATCCAACCTCATCCAACCCCATCCATCCCCATCCATCCCCATCCATCCCCATCCATCCCCATCCATCCCCATCCAACCTCATCCAACCCCATCCAACCCCATCCAACCTCATCCAACCCCATCCAACCTCATCCAACCTCATCCAACCTCATCCAACCTCATCCAACCTCATCCAACCTCATCCAACCCCATCCAACCCCATCCATCCCGAGCCCAGCCTGTTCCCACCACAATCCCAGAAAATCCAGCTCCTTCACGGTTTCTCCCAGGGCAGAGCTGATCCCGGCATTCCAAGCTGGACACTGAGGGGCTGGAGCGTGTCCAGGGAAGGGAATGGATTGGAATGGGGTTGGAGCACCAGGAGTGGCTGAGGGAGCTCAGAAAGGGGCTCAGCCTGGAGAAAAGGAGGATCCAGAGGGATTCTTCCCTCTCTGGAATTCCCGGAAAGGTTGGAGCCAGCTGGGACCAGGCTCTGCTCCCACAGGATGAGCGGGAACGGCCTCAAGCTGTGCCAGGGGAATTTTAATTGGATATTGGGAATAATTCCCACCTGGAAAGGGTTTTCCAGCCCTGGCAGAGCTGCCCAGGCCAGGCCTGGAGTCGCCATTCCCGGATGGATTGAAATCCGTGGGGATTTGGCCCTTGGCCTTTTGTGCTGGGAATGGTTGGACTTGGAGATCCCAGAGGGCTTTTCCGCTCTCAGTGATTCCCATGATCCCAAAGCTCCCACGGGATTCACCTCTTGCTCGTTGTGGGCCTGGATGGCCTCATTCCACCTTTTCCGGTTGTTATCCAGCATTTCCCGCCTCTCCTCCTCAAAAGTTTTCTGCGGAAAAGATGGAAATGCCATACTGGGATCACAGGGAATGGGAACAGCCGGGTGGCGACGCTTCCAGGTCGCTCCCAAAGTCATTCCCAGCCCCTCGGAGCTCTGGATTCCAGGCTCGTCCACCCGGATTTCACCGCAGCGCCTCAAATCCGAGGTTTTTTTCCAAAAGATACGGAGAAGCAAAGCGGTTTTCCTGCATTTCCCGGTTTTCCCGGGAATTGGGTACCTCGATCTGCCGGAGGTGGTGCCGGTAGGTTTTGAGCATATTCCGGGTCTGTTCTTCCATCCTTTCCAGGAGCACATGGATCTCGCCCGACTGCTCCTTCAGGGCCTGCTCATACTGCTCATCCTTGGCTTTCAGCTCCTGGAAAAACGTGGGAAGGGGAGGCTGGAATCGGCGGGAATTGAGCGGGAATCCTCACGGAAAGGGCAGGACACGGAATTATCATGGAATGCTTTGGGATGGGAAGGGACCTTAAGGATCATCCCATCCCATTCCCAACATTTTCTACTATCCCAGGTTGCTCCAGCCTTTCCTTGGGCACTGCCAGGGATCATGGGATTCCCTGGGAATTCCAGCCCAGCCGGGAATTCCTTCCCAAGATCCCAGCCCGAGCTCCCCTTTCCCAGGGAAATCCCTCCATTCCCGCCTCTCCCAGCCTGCCATTGGATCCAGCCCCATCCCGACTCCTCTGCGGGAAGGAATTCCGGCCTCCAGGCCCTTCCCTGGGAATCTCGGCACTCCAGGAAGGCTCTCCCTTCCCTTTCCCATCCCCGACTTCCAGAAAAACCCCTGGCCATGGATTCGGAGCCTCCTGCATCCCACAATCCCGGAATGCTTTGGCTGGGATCCACGCAGCTTCAATCCCATCCCATTCCAAGGCCGGCACCTCCCCCGATGATCCCAGGCTGCTCCAGCCTTTCCTTGGACACTGCCAGGGATCCGGCCATTCCCTGGGAATTCCAGCCCAGCCGGGAATTCCTTCCCAAGATCCCAGCCCGAGCTCCCCTTTCCCACTGGGAAGCCATTCCCTGCCTCCTGCCCCTCCAGCCCTTTCCCAAATCCCAGCTCTCCTGGAGCCCCTTTAGGCTCGGGAAGCGGCTCCGAGGATTCCCTGGATCCTTCCCTTCTCCAGCTGGACATTGCCGCCTCTCCCAGCCTGGATTCCCGAATATTCTCTGAGTATTCCCGAATACCTGCCGGAGCTCTTGGATGAGCCGGTTCTTTTCCAGCAGGAGCAGCTCGCACTGATCCTGCTGCTGCTCCAGCAGCTCCCACAATTCCTGCGGGATCTTCATATCCTTGGCCAAGGCCCACTTGGAGTTGATCTCCTCCAATTTTTCTGTGCCGTGCTTGGCTTCCGCCTCCAGCTTTTCCAACCTGCGGGAAGCCAGGGAATCAGGGAGCTGGGATAGGGCTGGAATTGCTCCAGACCTGGAGGCCCTTCCCTAAATCCCTTCCCTAAATCCCTTCCCATTCCCATCCCATCATGGAATCCCCAGATGGAATTAAGCTTGGAGAAGGCCCTGGAATCCAACAATTCCCAGCACTTCCATGTCCCCATGTGCCCAATCCCTGGAGCAGCAGCAGCTTCCTGGGAAGTCCCTGGTGGAGCCACCCCCAAATTCCCAGTTCCTGGAATTCCCAGCAGCTGGTTCCTTAATGAGATTCCCACTGGGAATTCCCATGGAGCAATGGTTCCTATGGGTCCAGAGGCAGCGGGAGCATGGATTTGGTGTTTCCTGGCTGATATCCCAAATCCTGGGAATGGGGCTGATGGAAAAGCAGGATTGAACCAGCCAGGAAAGCTCCCGGGGAGAATCAGGGAATGCCAGAGGCTGGAAAGGCTTTGGAAAATCCCAGCAGGAAAAATTCTACTGTCACAGCAGGATGGGCAGGGTGTTTCCAGGAATGTGCTGGGGAATTCCAAGGAGGAATTTCAGAATGCTTTGGGTGGGATTCATGGACCTTCCATCCCATTCCAATCCCAACACTTTCCTGTATCCCAGGCTGCTCCAACTTTTCCTTGTATACTCCCAGAGATCCAGGGGCAGCCAGGGATTCTCTGGGAATTCCAGCGCAGCCGGGAATTCCTTCCCAAGATCCCAGCCCGAGCTCCCCTTTCCCAGGGAAATCCCTCCATTCCCGCCTCTCCCAGCCTGCCATTGGATCCAGCCCCATCCCGACTCCTCTGCGGGAAGGAATTCCGGCCTCCAGGCCCTTCCCTGGGAATCTCGGCACTCCAGGAAGGCTCTCCCTTCCCTTTCCCATCCCCGACTTCCAGAAAAACCCCTGGCCATGGATTCGGAGCCTCCTGCATCCCACAATCCCGGAATGCTTTGGCTGGGATCCACGCAGCTTCAATCCCATCCCATTCCAAGGCCGGCACCTCCCCCGATGATCCCAGGCTGCTCCAGCCTTTCCTTGGGCCCTGCCAGGGATCCGGGGGCATTCCCTGGGAATTCCAGCCCAGCCGCGAATTCCTTCCCAACATCCCAGCCCGAGCTCCCCTTTCCCACTGGGAAGCCATTCCCTGCCTCCTGCCCCTCCAGCCCTTATCCCAAATCCCAGCTCTCCTGGAAAGCTCTGGAAAGCTCCCTAAAACCACCTGGGCCAGGTGGGATTTGGGAGCTCTTTATTGGCCTAAATTTTCCATCGGAATCCGGTGGCATTCCCGAATCCCCAGCTCCTTCCCCCTCACCTCCGGAGCTTGTCCTCGCCCTCCTTTTCCCGCCTCCGCGATTCCCGCAGGTCGGCTCCCACCCGGACATCCGTCACCAGCTGCGTCCCATGGAAAAGCAGCTTGGCCAGGACCTGCCAGGGAAGGGACACCCTTGGAATTTGGGCTTGGAATGCACCACTCCCAGATCCTTCCCAGCCATGTGTTGTGTGGGAATCAAATCCCAAGGATCCAGCCCCAAATCCCAATCTTGGGAGTTTCTCTCCCAGTTTTCGGTCCACAAAGGAGGAACACAGGGAATAAGGAGGGATCCAAGAGGAGATTCCCACTGGATCCCAAGGATCCAGCCCCAATCCCAATCTTGGGAGTCTTTCTCCCAGTTTTTGGTCCATAAATGGGACACCAAGGAGGGAGAAGGAGGGATCCAAGAGGAGATTCCCATCAGATCCCAAATTCCGGTCCTGAGGAGTTCCTCTCCTGGTTTTTTGCCCCATCAAGGGGACACCAAGGATCAAAACAAGGGATAAGGGTGGATCCAAGAGGAGATTCCCACTGGATCCCAAGGATCTGGCCCAAATCCCGGTCTTGGGAGTTTCTCTCCCAGTTTTCGGTCCACAAAGGAGGAACACAGGGAATAAGGAGGGATCCAAGAGGAGATTCCCACTGGATCCCAAGGATCCAGCCCCAAATCCCAGTCTTGGGGAGTTTCTCTCCCAGTTTTTGGTCCATAAAGGAGGAAAACAAGGGATAAGGAGGGATCCAAGAGCAGATTCCCATCAGATCCCAAATCCTGTCCTGGGGAGTTTCTCTCCCATATTTTTGCCCCATCAAGGGGACACCAAGGAGGAAAACAGGGAACAAGGATGGATCCAAGAGATTCCCAACCCTTCCTCACCTTCCCGGTGTCCTCGATCAGCTTCAGGCTCTTTCTCTCCTCTTCCTCCTCCTCCTCCTCCTCTTCCTGCTCCACCTCCTCTCCATGGGCTTCCCTGGGTGGAAAACAGGGAAAACCTGGAATATTTTCCACCCCAAACTCTTCCCAAAGCTTGGGAACGGCCTGGATCTGATCCTAGCATGGCCCACCGGGATCTCCCTCCCCCCTCAAGAGGTTCCCATGGGAAGCAGGAAACAGGGAACAGCATTCCCGAGGGAAAACGGGATCCAGGATTCCCCCTCTGGAGCTGGGAATGCTGCCAGGAATGCGGGATCAGCCCCTCAGGAAGAGGGAAGGGACACAGGGTGGGAATTTTGGGATGGGAGGGCCAGGAGCTGGACTGGGATGATCCTGGTGGGATCCTTCCCGCTCGGCATATTCCAGTGGGATCAATCCCAGGTGGTTTCTTGGGATCGGGAAAGGATTTGGGAATGGGAAGGGAAGAAGGAACCTGGCGGGATGGGAACGTGACAAATGAGATTCCATGGATTGGGAATAGGATCCACCTAGCTGTGCATCAGGCTGGCGGGAAACGGTGGTTCCCATCCCAGTTTTCCATAAAAACAGAGAAAAGTGGGATCCCAAGCCAACCCCAGCACGGGACAGGCTCCTGCTGCTTCCCAGTGGGATCCCATCCCGCCTGGAGGGACTGGGAATCCCTGGGATCCAGTCCAATCCCATGGAAAATCCTTTGGGAAAAGGTGTCCCGAGGCAGGTGAATCCCAGGTTGGATCCGGGATGGGATGGGGCTGGATTTGTCCAACGGGGAAGTGCCTTGGGAATGAGATTGTCCCGGTGCCGGAGGCAGGACAGGAACGTCCTTAACTTCGGGATCTGCTGGGATTGAGAGTGGAGATCCCTGGAATTGGGAATCTCTGCCCGGGGTGATCCCTGAGCTCCTGCGGCCGGCAGGGAATTGGGAATGTTTGGGATCCAGGGTGGGCCTTGGCCCAGAGCTGCTTTGGGGACAGTCCTGGCTCCCTGTCCCCTCCCAGCTCCCACTGCCGGAATGTTCCGGGAACTGGGAATGGTCCTGAGAACTGGGATTGGGTTTGGGATTGGGCTTGGAGCCCTGGGATTGGGTTTGGGATGGGTTTGGAGTGCTGGGATTCGGTTTGGGATGGATCCTGAGCCCTGGAATTGGGTTTGGGATTGGGTTTGGGATTGGGTTTGGAGCCTTGGGATTGGGTTTGGGATGGATCCTGAGCACTGGGATTGGGTTTGGGATGGATCCTGAGCCCTGGAATTGGGTTTGGGATTGGGTTTGGGATTGGGTTTGGAGCCTTGGGATTGGGTTTGGGATGGATCCTGAGCCTGGGATTGGGTTTGGGACGGATCCTGAGCCCTGGAATTGCATTTGGGATCAGATTCTGAGCACTGGAATTTGGTTTGGGATGGGTTTGGAGCCCTGGGATTGGGTTTGGGATGGATCCTGAGCCTGGGATTGGTTTGGGAAGGATCCTGAGCCCTGGAATTTGGTTTGGGATGGGTTTGGAGCCATGGGATTTGGTTTGGGATGGATCCTGAGCCTAGGATTGGGTTTGGGAAGGATCCTGAGCCTGGGATTGGGTTTGGGATCAGATCCTGAGCCCATGGATTGGGTTTGGGATTGGGTTTGGAGCCCATGGATTGGGTTTGGGATGGGTTTGGAGCCTTGGGATTTGCTTTGGGATGGACCCTGAGCCCCAGGGATAGACATGGAGCCGAGTTCTGGGCCCTGGGGTTGGATTTGGGATTGTTCTGAGCCCTGGGGTTGGATTTGGGATTGTTCTGAGCCCTGGGGTTGGATTTGGGACGGATCCCAAGCCCCGGGGAGGCTTCTGAGCCCCGGCTCAGATCCTGAGCCCTGGGGTCGAGTTTGGGGTCGGGGTTGGGGTCGCGTTTTGAGCTCCGGCCCTGTCCCTATTTGGGGTGGGGACCCCCCAGCGCCACTTCCGCGCGTGTGAGCGGGGGGATTCCTCTGGAAAAGCGGGAGGATCCTGCCGGGAATGGGGGCCCGGCCCCGCCGTTCCTCACCGGCGCCGGGCCTCGATGCGGCTGCGGCGGGCGGCGATTCGCTGCTGGCGCTCCCACTCCGCGCCGGGATCGGGATCGGCACCGGCACCGGCATCAGGATCGGGATCGGGATCGGGCTCGGGATCGGGATCGGGCTCGGGATCGAGTTTGGGGTCGGGGTCGAGCTCCGCAAGCTCCGGGTTCGGGCCCGGGGCCGCCCCGTTCTCGCCCTGCTCCATGGGGACACCTGAGCGCAGGTGCGCGCCCCTTACTGCGCATGCGCACCTCCCGTTGCCCCGGCAACGGCCGATGCGCGTCGCCCACTGCGCATGCGCTGACATAGCGGCGTCCTCCCGTTGCCTGGCAACGCCCACTCATCGTCGGGTGCGCTGCTGCGCATGCGCAGTCCCGCTTCCCGTTGCTTGGCAACGCCGGGAGCATCGTGGCCCCTCCCCCCCTTTTCCCGATCCCAGCGCGATTCCGTGGGAAGCACCGGGAAAAACGGGGCCGGGAGAGCTCCTCCTGCTTCTTCGCGCTGGGATCCAGCTACTGGGAGCTGGAGATGGGGTTGGAGTGAGGGCAAACACTGGGATGGAATTCCCAGCGAAGCTGTGGCTGCCCCTGGATCCCTGGAAGTGTCCAAGGAAAGGCTGGAGCAGCCTGGGATCGTGGGAAGTGTCCCTGCCCATGGAATGGGATGGGATTGAAGCTGCGTGGATCCCAGCCAAAGCATTCCGGGATTGTGGGATGCAGGAGGCTCCGAATCCATGGCCAGGGGTTTTTCTGGAAGTCGGGGATGGGAAAGGGAAGGGAGAGCCTTCCTGGAGTGCCGAGATTCCCAGGGAAGGGCCTGGAGGCCGGAATTCCTTCCCGCAGAGGAGTCGGGCTGGGGCTGGATCCAATGGCAGGCTGGGAGAGGCGGGAATGGAGGGATTTCCCTGGGAAAGGGGAGCTCGGGCTGGGATCTTGGGAAGGGATTCCCGACTGGGCTGGAATTCCCAGAGAAGCTGTGGCTGGACCTTGGAAGGTCCCAGGACGGGGATCCCGCTGCCCATCCCTGGGATGAGCTTTTCCAGCCTCCTCAGGCTCCAGGACGATCCTTTCTCCTCCACACCGAGCTCCAGGATTCCTGGGAATTCCATGGATTCCATGAGGCGCAGGGAAAAGAGCTCTCCAGGCGCAGCATTCCCGGGCCTCTCCCGCCTCCGGGATGTGGGAACGGCGGCATCGCCGGTGCCGTTGCCATGGGGTTGCCATGGAATTTGTATCCGCAGTTTCCATGGAAATCGGAGGAGGCTGGGAATGGGAAAAGGGGGGGAGGTGGCGGGGGGGGCCCTGCCAGGGCTCCCGGGATGGCCCCACATGGAAAAAATTCCAGGCCTTCCCGACCTTTGGTTCCCCAAATCCTGCTCTTTTCCCTTCCTGGAGATCTGAGGGATGCTACTTTTCCAGGGAATTCCGCAGGGATCGCCCCTGGATAGGGCTGGGTTGGGGTCAAGGAGCGGGAATATCCCGGTGGAGAATTTATGGAAGACCCTGCTGGATTTTGGGATATCCCAACCCCTCTCCCATTCCCTGGCCGGCCCCTTTGGAAGTGGGGTTGCTCCAGGACCCAGCGATCCAAATGATTCCCTCCAGGAATCCTGAGATGGGAAAAATCCGGGATGTTTGGCCTACCCCTCGCAATCCCTTTCCCAACCCCGATCTCGCTGCTCCCGAGGGATGAGGAAAAATGGGAGCAGCCCCCTGGGATGATCCCATGCCCTGAATCCCCTCCGTCCCCCCTCATTCCCGCTGTTTTCCAGGATTTGGGTTGGGAAAAGGATTTTTCCATCCCTAAAACTCAACCCCAAGCGGATTCTCCAAGTAAATCATGGAATTACGGCCTTGCTGGAATTCGCCGGAGCTTTCGAGGCCCAGGAAGCCCCAAATTCCTTGGAATGCTGCGGGAGGCATGGGGGGTGGGGGGGGGGGGGGGGGGAAGGGGTGGAATTTTTCCAGCTCCAGGTTTTCCAGCCTGAAGATGGCAGCAACCGCCCGCAGCATTCCCGGGAGTTGGAACGGCTCCTTCCAACCCTCTGGAAGCGGCTCCAACTTCTCCCGCTCCCAAATCCCTGCCGGATCCTCCGGAGCTCATTCCCTCCTCCGACCCCCCTCGACCTTTTCCTTGGGAAAAAGTGAGTTCATCCTCTATTTTTTTTTTCCCCCATTTTTTTTTCCCCTGGGATACCGGGAGCCGCAATTCCAAGCGGCGCTCCCTGGCGATGGGAGAGGCGCTATTAATAAATCCCGGCGGATTTTGATTCCCAGCTCTCCGTGCCAATGGAAAAGGGGAGCTTTGGGAAGCGGGGGGGAGGGAGCAGCGGTTTCCCGGGAGCCGTTCCCGGAGCGACGGGATCGCCTTTGGAAAAGGGAGCATGGGATGGCTCAGCCGCCTCCTCAGCCAGTTCTCCTGTGAGTCCCCGGGAATGCGCCGGGATAGCGGGAATGGGGCGCTGGGATCGCGATTGGAGCAGGGATTGGGATCGGGAAAGGGCTTTCGGGGTTGGATTTCGGGAAGCGGCGTTTTCCCAAAGGCTTCTCCCAAACTTGTGTGGGCGAGGTTGGGATCGGGATGAGGGGATGGGAAAAGGATGCGGAGGACCGGGATGAGCGCGGGCTGTTCCCATCCCAACTCCGTGGAGATTCCCGGAGGGATCCGGGATCCGCTGGGATCCTCTCCCCCGTCCATGAATTCCCGGGGAGATTCCCGGCCCTGCGGATCCAGGATTTCAGCTGGAGCCGGAGCGTGGGAATTGCGCAGCTCCGTGCGTGGGAGAGCGGCTGCCGGAGCTCGGGAATTGCCAGGGATGGGAATGGGGATCCAGGGATCCACGGAGGGATCTGCGCCCATCCCGGACTCTCCCGGCTCCGGAGAGAGGGATTTGCCCGGGATCCCGGGATTCCTGCGCCTCATCCGCTTGGGAAAGGGATTTGTCATCCCTAAAAGTGAAATCGAGATGGATTATCCAGGGTGTGGAATTCCAAAGAATGGGAGAACGGAATTCGCCGTGGGTTTTGGGGAACGGGGCAGCGCCGGATTCCTTGGGATGCCCCACATCCCTTGGGATTCCTTCCCATCTTTCAGGGGTCGTGTCCAGGTTGTCCCACCTGGAGCGGGGAAAATTTGGGAGCAGCAGGGAAGGAGAAGGAGCTGAGGGAAGAGGAAGGAATGGGAATGGGAATGGGAATGGGAATGGGAATGGGAAGCCGGCTGTCCCTGGACGCCATTCCCGGGTGGATCCCACGCAGGGAAGGATCCTCTGGGCCAGGAACGGGATGTGGGAGAATCCCGGCAGGGGCTGCAGCTCCACAGGAATTCCCACCTGGAATTTAGGGAAGCGCCCACCCGCCTCACCTCGCGCCGATTCCCCATTCCCACTTGGAATTCCCAGCGCATCCCGGGATGCCACCCCCAAACTGTGGGATGAGGGGCACCCCATGGCTCCCCTCCTCTTCCCGCTTTTCCTCCTGCCATTCCCAGCGTTCCCTAAACCACTCCGGGATCGGGATCGGGATCGGGGCTCGTCCTGCGGGGAGGCTCCTCGGGACAGAATTCCCAGGATCCCGGGCATCCCAGGATCGGGAAGGTGCCGCCGCTTCCCGGGGGAGTGGCGGCGCCCCGGGACCGCCTCCCGCTCCTTCCCCCTTCCTGCCCCGGCTCCTTCCGCGCCGCGGGAGCCGCTCCCGCTTTTCCCGGGATCCGGGGGGGGATCCCCGTGCGCCGGGAGAGGAGCGGGAAGGATTCCCTGGGGTCCGCGCCCGAATTTCCCGGCTGATCCCAAAGCTCCGCGGGACACGGGTGGGATCCCCCCGAGCAGGTGAGGGGATCCAGGAGTTTTCCTGCTTCCCACTTTTTCCTCCCGGGAAGCGCTTTCTGGAAGTGACTCCAGCACCCGCGGGATCCCAATCCCACCGGGAGCCGGGATCCGATCCCACCGGGAATCGCCGGGATCCTGCGGGAAGGTGAGAGCCGCTTCCCAGCCTCGGGAAACGCCGGGAAGAGGCGAGGGAACGGGAGCAGGAGTTGAGAGCGGCGGTCGCGATTCCCTTCCCAACATTCCGGGCAGGTGGGAAAACAGGGATGAGCTCCGGGGTGGATCGTGGAGACGGAGTTGGGGGGGCTCGGGAATTTGGGAATGTGCGAGCCCGAGATCGGGAATTGCCTGGGATCTGCTGGAATCGAGGTTTTCCCGATGCTGGGGCGGTTCCGGCCGCGCTTCCCAGAGCAGGGAAGCGGGAATTGGGAATGTTGTGGATCTGTGGGGGTTTGGTGCATCCAGGGAATCCGTGATTCCCTCGGGATCCGCAGGGATGATCCCACTGCCGGATCGCTGGGATGGAGATATCCAGGGAATGTCTGACCCTCGGACAGGGATTGGGAAGCTCCTGGGGGTGTTGGAAGGGGCTGGGAATGTCCCAAAGAGGTGACAGGAACATCCAGGGAATGTCTGACCAGGGATCAGGAAGGATTTGGGAATCTCGGAGGTGAGAAATCCCGGGAATAGGATCCGAATCCCGGCCTCCAGGATATCCATATCCAGCCTGGAGCTTTTCCAAGGGCACGGAAAGCAGCGTCAGAATCCTTGGGCTTTTTCCCTGGTGGATGGAGCTGGAAATCCGGGAATTTTCCAGGTGGGATATCCATGGTTCCTCCACCAAGGAAGGGGTAAAACCTGGGGATAACGGGCAGGAAAATCCCACAAGGATAAAAGGAGCTTTTCCCATGGAAAATCCCGCTGGTTTGGCTGCGTTTTCCTCTGGGATGGATCCCGGGAAGGACAGAGATGGATCCTGGGAAGGACGGGAATGTTGGGATCATGGAGAGGCCGTTTGGGGAAGCGGCAGAAAAAAGGGAACAGGAAGAGGCCGAGGCTCCCGGCAGCCCCCGGGAAACCTCGGAAAACTCTGGAGTTTGGGGCCGAAAACGGCCAAAAAAATTCCTTCCGGCAAAATTCCGGGATCCGATGGGAAAATCCCGGCTGCCGCATCCCGGGAAGGGTGGGAAGCACCGGGAAGAGGCGTGGGATGGGGACTGGGATGGATCCATAGGGAAGGAAGCGCTGCCATTCCGGGGTTCCCGGCGTTCCGGAGGCCACGGAGCATCCCAAAAATCTGGGGGAAAATGGGATATTTGGAGGGGTGGAGTTGTTACATCCCAGGAAAACAGAGACCAAGGCTGGGAAGTGATTCCCAGGGCCGTGGATTCCATGGAAGTTTCCTGGGATCCGACTTTTCCCTGCTCTAATCCTGGCAGGATCCCGATCCCAGCCTTGGGATCTCCAGGATTATCCAGGTGCAATCCAACGTTTTCCAGCTCGGGATTGAGGCTGGAAAAGCGGGAATATTGATATAAAGGGAGTTGTTTGACTGGGGATTATTCCAAGTGGGAATGTGCCGGGAAATGTTCCCGTGAAAGAGTGGGAATGGGATTTCAGGTAAAAAAGGGGATTTGGGATGAAGGGATTGACATTGGACACGTGGGAATGATGGGAATGATGGGAAAATGGGAATGATGGACACTTGGGATTTGGGATCCTTTCTCTGCCTGATCCAAATCCGGGAATGAGGCAGAGAAGGAAAAGGAGGGAAAAAATTCCCACCGGTGCTTCCAGGCCCTTCCCTTTCCCGCTGGGAATTTCCCCCAGGACATTCCCTGGCCCGGCTTTATCCCTAAAAACCGAATCCCTGAGGGATTCCAGGTGAGAAATCTCCTCCCTCCGGCCCCAAATCCTTCTCCAGCTGGAGGCAGCTCGGGAATTCTCCCCTGGATCTGCTCCATCCGGGAATGGGAATTCCGGGATTTTTCCCTTCCTGTGGAATAGCAGCCGTGGATTTCCCACAAATTCAGCCAGATTCCCTCTGGAAAAGCAGAATTCCTGCATTTTTCTGGCCTGGAATGCTGGGAAGGGCGGATTTCAAGCCGTTTGGGATATCATGGAAAATAAAAGTTTGGGGTATGATGGGATCGTCGGATCAGGGATGAGCAGGGATTGGCTAATTCCCGAGTTAATTAAGAGGGATCCTGGGAATCTGGGAAGGGAAATGAGTCCCTAAGCAGGGCTTGGGATGAATTCCAGGCCTGGAATTCCTGGGGGGTGGTGCTGGGGAAGGGTGGGAGCTGGAAGTTGGAGCTTTCCTGGGAATTTCCTGCCCGAAAGCCTGGAATTCCGGAGGGAACGGGATAAATCCGGCCTCCCCTCGGAGCCGACGCTTCCCAACATCCAATTCCCGGCTCCAGCTCCTTCCCGGCACCTCGGGAATTGCCCGATCCCAAATCCTCCTCTTCCCCTTTCCTTCCCCCATTCCCAAATCCAAGCGGTGTCTCCGCGATTCCCGAGGTTTGCCTGGAAACCGGGAATCTCAGCGCCCGCTTCATTCCCAAATCCTGCTGGAATTCCGCTCCCCGCTGGAAGGATTTTGGGAATGCCGCTCCCGAGCGGGAGCTTTTTTCCCCCTCTCGGAATTCCATGGATTTGGCCTCATCTCATCCCATCCCATCCCCTCGCACCATCCCAAGACACATTCCCAAACATTTCCCCTACAACTTCCCCCCAAGGCTTTCCCGCCTCCCAGATTTTTGGGAGCTTTTCCCGGTTTTTAATCCTTTTCCTTCGCAGTCGCGTCGTTCATGGCGGGGAAAGCGCTGGACCCGTTTTTATTTGGGAATGCCGGTGGAAAATCCATGTGCTGAGTTAATAATTGTGGGAATTAACGGATGATCCATGATTTGGGAATGTGGGACCTCGGCAGAGCCACGGGAAAATGAATTCCTAACTTTTTCTGGGATTGTTTTTGTGCAGGGAACAGGTGGAGGGAATGGGGGGGGAGGGAGTCTTAAGATGCTGCTCCAGGTGGGAATTCCTTCTTTTCTGGCCGGAAAAATTCGGGATTTGGGGTTTTCCAAAGCCTGGGGATGCTTTGGGATGCCTTTTCCTGGGATCGCTCCCGGTTGGAGCAGGCGGAATGGCCAAAATGTCCATTGGGATGGGGATTAGAAGGAATCATTTGGAAAACGGAGGGAAATTCCCTGAATTTTCCCTGTGGGGAGGATGCTGTGATCCCCCCTGCCCTTCCCCCCAATCCCATGGAATGCCTGGGATCCCATGGAATTCCTGACGTTGGCTGCAGGGCTGGGAATGAGGAGGTCGGGATCAGACAGCCGGAGCTCCAGAGGTTTTCTGGATCGGGAATCACATTCCCAATAGCCAAAAAAAAAAAAGTGGGATTGAGGATCCCTGAGGATCCCTGAGTCTCCTGGGAAGATTCCCGCCAGCATCCTGGAATTCCAGGACCTCCTTCCCGTGGCTGTTCCCATCTGGAGAGCTCTTCCTTCCCAGATGGATGTGCCCGATCCCATCCCGGCTCGGGAACATCGGGAACGTGGAGCTCCATCCCAATGTTCTCCCTGATCCTGAGTCATTCCCGGCCTCGCGTGGGATTCCCGGCAGCACTCCAGGGGTGGGGGCGGATTCCCGGGAAGCGGCCGGATTCCCGGGAAGCGGCTCCACGGCTGCTCGGGATATGGAGGGGGAGAGGGGATGCGGGGAAAAGGGGATGGAGAGGGAGATGGGATGCGGGGAAAATGGGATGCAGGTGGAGGTGGGAAACAGGGAAAATGGGGAGCAGGAGGACACGGGAAACGGGGAGATGGGAAGTTCGGGAAAATGGGACACAAGAGACATGGAAAGCACAGGAAAATGGGAAACAGAGGAGATGGGAAGCAGGGAAAATGGGATCCAAGGGAGATGCGAAGCAGAGGGAATGGGATACAGGTGGGAATGGGAAGCAGGGAGAGATGGGAAACAGGGAAAATGGGATACCAGAGAGATGGGATGTGGGAGCAGATGGGATGCATGGAAAAATGGGAAGCAGGAGGAGAAGGGATGCAGGGGGAGAAGGGAATCAGGGAAAACGGGATGCAAAGGAGATGGGATGCAGGGAAAATGGGATACAGAGGAGATAGGAAATGGAAAATGGGATACAGGGAGAGCTGGGAATCAGGGAAAATGGGATGCAGGTGGAAATGGGAAGCAGGGAGAGATGGGAAACAGGGAAAATGGGGAGCAGGAGGACATGGGAAACAGGGAGATGGGAAGTTCGGGAAAATGGGATACAGGGAGAGATGGGAATCAGGGAAAACGGGATGCAAAGGAAATGGGATGCAGGGAAAACGGGATACAGAGGAGATGGGAAATGGAAAATGGGATACAGGGAGAGCTGGGAATCAGGGAAAACGGGATACAAAGGAAATGGGACGCAGGTGGAGAAGAGAAACAGGGAAAAGGGGGAGCAGAGGGAGAAGGGAAGCAGGGAAAATGGGATACAGGTGGGAATGGGATGCAGGAACTGGGAACCAGGGAAAATGGGATGGAAAGGAGATGGGAAACGGAAAATGGGATTGAAGAGAAGGTGGGATTCAGGGAGAGATGGGAAGCACGGGAAAATGGGATGCAGGTGCAGATGGGAAACAGGGAAAATGGGGAGCAGGAGGATGTGGGAAACGGGGAGGTGGGAAATTCGGGAAAATGGGATACAAGAGAGATGGGATGCAGGGAAATGGGATGCAGAGGAGATGGGAAATGGAAAATGGGATGCATGGAGAGATGGGAATCAGGGAAAATGGGCTACAAGAGAGATGGGATGCAGGAGGAGATGGGAATCAGGGAAAATGGGATGAAAAAGAGATGGGAAATGGAAAATGGGATACAGGGAGAGATGGGAATCAGGGAAAACGGGATGCAGGTGGAAATGGGAATCAGGGAAAACGGGATGCAGGAAGAGATGGGAAGCATGGAAAAATGGGGAGCTGGGGGAGATGGAATTCAGGGGTGGAGGGGAAGCACAGGAAAATGGGATGCAGGGGAAGTTGGGAAGTACGGGAAAAATGGGATCCAAGAGAGCTGGGATACAGGGAAAATGGGAAACAGACGGGGATGGGAAGGAGGGAAAATGGGGATCCAAGGGAGATGGGAAGCAGAGGGAATGGGATACAGGTGGGAATGGGAAGCAGGGAGAGATGGGAAGCAGGGAAAATGGGATACCAGAGAGATGGGATGTGGGAGCAGATGGGATGCATGGAAAAATGGGAAGCAGGAGGAGAAGGGATGCAGGGGGAGAAGGGAATCAGGGAAAATGGGATACAGGAGAAGGTGGGATTCAGGAAGAGATGGAAAGCACAGGGAAATGGGAAGCAGAGGAGATGGGAAGGAGGGAAAACGGGATCCAAGGGAAATGCGAAGCAGAGGGAATGGGATACAGGTGGGGATGGGAACCAGGGAAAATGAGATGCAGGTGGAGGTGGGATGCATGGAAAAACGGGAAGCGGGGCGGGATGGGAAGCAGGGAAAACGGGATACAGGTGGGAACGGGAAGCAGGGAGAGATGGGAGACAGGGAATATGGGATACAGGGGGAGGAGGGATACAGGGAAAATGGGATGCAGGTGGAGCTGGGCTATGGGATGTGGGAAGTGATGGGATGCAGGGAAAAAGGGATGTGGATCTGTGCCCAGCCGTGCTCCCAAACCCAGCCCCTCCGGTGTTTTCCCACTCTGGAAAACAGGGAATAACTGCCTGGAGTGGGGAATGGTGCCACAGCACGATGGCAGCCGGATGGGCAGGAACTCCTGGGGGATCCTGGGAATGTTTTTGGCCGCCTTTGGAAGCGCTTGGAAGGGGATTTTGGGATCCTTTAGGATGAGCTCCTCTATCCCTGCTCCAAGCCCTTTCCCGGGTGTCCCTTCCCAACCGGATCCAGCGTCGCTTCCTTGGCTTTGGCGACGGTCCCGCTTTCCCTGCGGAACATCCCGGGAAGGGCCCCCATTCCCTCAAATCCCTGGGGCTCTCCAGAGCACATTCCCAGCCCTCGGAGCATCCCTGTCACCCTTGGAATGGGAAAGGGGCAGAGGCTGGAGCTCGGCTCCGACCGCCACGAGAATTCCAGGGGTTTTTGTGGTGCTGGATGAGGCTGGAGCGCCTCTGGAGCCAGGCTGGGAGAGCTGGGAATGTTCAGCTGGAGAAGGGAAGGATCCAGGGAATCCTTGGAGCCACTTCCCGAGCCTAAAGGGGCTCCAGGAGAGCTGGGATTTGGGAAAGGGCTGGAGGGGCAGGAGGCAGGGAATGGCTTCCCAGTGGGAAAGGGGAGCTCGGGCTGGGATCTTGGGAAGGAATTCCCGGCTGCGCTGGAATTCCCAGAGAAGCTGTGGCTGCCCCTGGATCCCTGGGAGCGTCCAGGGAAAGGCTGGAGCAGCCTGGGATCATCGGGGACGGTGTTGGGGTTGGAATGGGATGGGATTTAAGGCCCCTTCCCACCCAAAGCATTCCAGGATTCCGAGCGCGCCAGGGTGGTCGGATCCCTCTGGATGATCCCTCGGGGATCTCCCATCCCCATTCCCAGTTTATCCGGTGGGAATTCGCTGGTTTGGGTGGTGAAGTGTGACCGGAGCGGGGGCTGTTCCCGGCTGTTCCCTGGGAGACGGAGCGATGATCCCATGAGTCACTGGAATACCTGCATGGATCGGGAAGGACTGGAATCCGAGTGGGAGCTTCCCTGCCGGGCTGCGCTTCCCGGGAATGGTGACTCAGCGCGGGATAGCGTCCCCGCTCCCGGGATTTGGTTTTCCCTGGATGGAGCCGGGATCCAACAGGATGGCTCCAGCTGGGATGCAGGAATGAGGGTTTGGAGCCCGGGATGAGCTCCAGCGTGGCCGGGGTGAGTCCCAGGTCACCGCTGGCCCCATTCCCAAAAATTCCCACAACATTCCCGCATCCCATTCCCCAGGTGAGTCCCAGGTCACCGCTGGCCCCATTCCCAAAATTCCCACAGCATTCCTGCATCCCATTCCCCAGGTCACTGCTGGCCCCATTCCCAAAATTCCTGTCGAATTCCCATGTCCCATTCCCCAGGTGAGTCCCAGGTCACTGCTGGTCCCCCATTCCCAAAATTCCTGTCGAATTCCCATGTCCCATTCCCCAGGTGAGTCCCAGGTCACCGCTGGCCCCATTCCCAAAATTCCTGTCGAATTCCCATGTCCCATTCCCCAGGTGAGCCCCAGGTCACTGCTGGCCCCATTCCCAAAATTCCCACAGCATTCCTGCGTCCCATTCCCCAGGTGAGTCCCAGGTCACCGCTGGCCCCCCATTCCCAAATTCCCACAGCATTCCCGTGTCCCATTCCCCAGGTGAGTCCCAGGTCACCGCTGGCCCCATTCCCAAAATTCCCGCGGCATTCCTGTGTCCCGTTCCCACCCGGCAGAGGCGCTTTGGGATCGTGGCATCACTTCGCGGGATCTGGGATTTGGGGTTTGGAGGGGAGCGGGAATTCCAGCGGCACTGGGAGCATCCGGACTGGTCCCGGTGCTGGTGCCAGTTCTGGGTGCCGGGTTCCGGTGTTGGTGTTGGGTACTGGGTCCCGGTCCCGGTTCTGATACTGGTTCTGGGTGCTGGGCCCCAGTCCCGGTGCTGGTTCTGGGGTTCGTGTTGGGTGCTGGGTCCCCAGTGCTGGTTCTGGGTCCTGGTTCCAGTCCCGGGTCGTGGTTCTGGTCCCAATACCGGTGTTGGGTGCTGGTGCTGGTCCTGGTTCTGGGTCCCAGTCCCAGTGCTGGTTCTGGGGTTGGTGTTGGGTGCTGAGTGTTGAGTTCTGGGTCCTGGTTCTGGGTCCCAGTCCCAGTGTTGGTGCTGGGGTTGGTGTTGGGTTCTGGTTCCAGTCCCAGGTTCTGGTTCTGGTCTTGGGTCCTGGTTCTGGGTCCCAGTCCCGGTGCTGGTTCTGGGATTGGTGTTGGGTGTTGGGTTCTGAGTCCTGGTGCCAATTCTGGGTCCTGGTTCTGGTCCCGGGTCCTGGTTCTGGGATTGGTGTTGGGTGTTGGGTTCTGGGTCCTGGTGCCGATTCTGGGTCCTGGTTCTGGTCCCGGGTCCTGGTTCTGGGTCCCAGTCCCAGTGCTGGTTCTGGGATTGGTGTTGGGTGTTGGGTTCTGGGTCCTGGTGCCGATCCTGGGTCCTGGTTCTGGTCCTGGGTCCTGGTTCTGGGTCCCAGTCCCGGTGCTGGTTCTGGGATTGGTGTTGGGTGCTGAGCGTTGGGTTCTGGGTCCCGGTGCCGGTTCTGGTATTGGGCACCAGGTGCTGGGTGCTGGTCCCAGTTCCGGGTCCTGCTTCTGGTCCCATACTAGTGTTGGGTGCTGGGTGCCGGTGCTGGGTCCCAGTCTCGGTGCTGGTTCCGGTGTTGGGTGCTGGGTCCTGGTCCCACTTCCCGTACTGGGCACTGGGTGCTGGGTGCTGGTTCTGGGTCCTGGTTCCAATACCAGTGTTGGGTGCCGGTTCTGGTCCTGGTGCTGGGCCCCGGTCCCAGTTCCGGTGTTGGTGTTGGGTGCTGAGTGTTGGGTTCTGGGCCCCAGTGCTGATTTTGGGTCCCGGTCCCAGTTCTGGTGCCATCGTTGGGTGTTGGGTGCTGGGTCCTGGTCCCGTTTCCAGTATTGGGCACTGGGTTCTGGGTGCTGGTCCCAGTTCTCGGTCCTGGTTCCAGTCCCAATACCGGTGCTGGGTGCTGGTTCTGGTCCCAGCGCTGGGCCCAAGTCCCGGTGATGGTTCCAGTGTTGGCGTTGGGTGCTGGGTCCCAGTGCCGGTTTTGGGTCCTGGTCCCAGTTCTGGTGCCATTGTTGGGTGCCGGGTGTTGGGTGCTGGGTGTCGGTTCTGGTCCCAGTGCTGGGCCCTGGTCCCGGTGCTGGTTCCGGTGTTGGTGTTGGGTGCTGAGTGTTGGGTTCTGGGTCCCAGTTCCGGTTTTGGGTCCCGGTCCCAGTTCTGGTGCCATTGTTGGGTGCCCGGTGTTGGGTGCTGGGTCCCGGTGCTGGTTCCGGTCCTACCGGTGCTGGGTGCCGGTTCTGGTTCCAGTGCTGGGTGCCGGTCCTGGTGCTGGTTCTGGTGTTGGGTGTTGGGTGCCAGTTCTGGTTCCAGTGCTGGGTGCCAGTCCCGGTGCTGGTTCCGGTGTTGGTGTTGGGTGCTGGGTCTCAGTGCTGGTTCCGATGCCAGTCCTGGTGCTGTTGTTGGGTGCTGGGTGCCGGTTGTGCTCCTTATACCAGTGTTGGGTGCCAGGCCTTGGTGCCGGTTCCGGTTCTGGGTGTCGGTTCCAGTTCTGGGTGCCATTGTTAGGTGCTGGGTGCCAGTTCTGGTTCCGGTGCCGATATTGGGTCCTGGTGCCGGTGCTGGGTCCTGGTTCCAGTGTTGGGTGCTGGGTGCTGGTTCAGGTTCTGGATGCCGGTTCCAGTGCCGGTATTGGGTCCTGGTGCTGGTTTCAGTTCTGGGCGCTGAGTGCTGGTCCCAGTACCGGTGCTGGGTCCCAGTTCTGGTGCCCTTGTTGGGTGCTGGGTGCCGGTCCCAGTGCTGGGTGCTGGTCCCAGTGCCGGTTCCAGTGCCGGTCCCAGTGCCACTGTTGGGTGCTGGGTGCCAGTTTCAGTGTTGAGTCCCGGTTCTGGTGTTGGGTCCCGGTGCCAGTTCTGGTGCCAGTCCCAGTGCCACTGTTGGGTGCTGGGTCCCGGTCATGGTTCCTCTGTTGGGCGCTGGGTGCCAGTGCCGGTTCCGTTGTTTGGTGCTGGGTGCCAGTGCCGGTTCCGTTGTTTGGTGCTGGGTGCCGGTGCCGGTCCCACTGTTGGGTGCTGGGTGCCGGTGCCGGTCCCACTGTTGGGTGCTGGGTGCCGGTGCCGGTCCCACTGTTGGGTGCTGGGTGCCGGTGCCGGTCCCACTGTTGGGTGCTGGGTGCTGGTGCTGGTTCCTCTGTTGGGTGCTGGGTGCTGGTGCTGGTTCCTCTGTTGGGTGCTGGGTGCCGGTTCCGGTGCCGGTTCCTCTGTTGGGTGCTGGGCGCCGGTTGTGGTGCCGGTCCCGCTGTTGGGTGCTGGGTACTGGGTGCCGGTTCCTCTGTTGGGCGCTGGGTGCCGGTTCCGGTGCCGGTTCCTCTGTTGGGTGCTGGGTGCCGGTTCCGGTGCCGGTTCCTCTGTTGGGTGCTGGGTGCTGCTGGTCCCGCTGTTGGGTGCTGGGTGCTGGTTCTGTTGTTGGGCGCTGGGTGCCGGTTCCTCTGTTGGGCGCTGGGTGCCGGTGCCGGTTCCTCTGTTGGGCGCTGGGTGCCGGTGCCGGTGCCGGTTCCTCTGTTGGGTGCCGGTGCCGGTTCCTCTGTTGGGTGCTGGGTGCCGGTTCCGGTGCCGGTTCCTCTGTTGGGTGCTGGGTGCCGGTTCCGGTGCCGGTTCCTCTGTTGGGTGCTGGGTGCCGGTTCCGGTGCCGGTTCCTCCGTTGGGCGCTGGGTGCTGCCGGTTCCTCTGTTGGGCGCTGGGTGCCGGTTCCGGTGCCGGTTCCTCCGTTGGGTGCCGGTGCCGGTTCCTCTGTTGGGCGCTGGGTGCCGGTTCCGGTGCCGGTTCCTCCGTTGGGCGCTGGGTGCTGCCGGTTCCTCCGTTGGGTGCCGGTGCCGGTTCCTCCGTTGGGCGCTGGGTGCTGCCGGTTCCTCCGTTGGGTGCCGGTGCCGGTTCCTCCGTTGGGCGCTGGGTGCCGGTTCCTCTGTTAGGTGCCGGTGCTGGTTCCTCCGTTGGGCGCTGGGTGCTGCCGGTTCCTCCGTTGGGTGCCGGTGCCGGTTCCTCCGTTGGGTGCCGGTGCCGGTTCCTCCGTTGGGTGCCGGTGCCGGTTCCTCCGTTGGGCGCTGGGTACCGGTTCCGGTGCCGGTTCCGTTGTTGGGTGCTGGGTGCTGCCGGTCCCTCTGCGCACCCGAGTCGGTCACAGCAGGAAGCGCCGCCAGCGCGCGCTCGGCGCGGGGACAGCGGCGACAGCGGGGCCACCCCGAGGGGCCAGCGGGGCCAGCGGGGCCAGCGGGGCCAGCGGGGCCAGCGGCCACTCCCCGTAAGTGCCGCTCGCCTCCGGCATCCCGGGAATCCCTCCGGGAATCCCGCCGGGACGAGCCCCACACCTGGCGGAGGCGGGCGGAGGGCGGATCCCGGCAAAGCTCATCCCGGAGAATTCCCGACGGGACCGGTCTGCGGGGGGAGGGGAGGGGAGGGGGGGGTCCCCAAGTGTCGCCGAGGTGGCACCCGGGGCTGGGCTTGGCGACAGCGCCCGAGGAGGTGACACCGGCGGGGGAGGGGGGACCCGAACTTCTCCAGGAGCCAGCGGAGGAACTTCCTGGTGCGGGAGGTGGCCCCGGGGCCCCGTGGGGACTTTCCCGGTGTCACCGCCGGGAGCCGGCGACAGGAGCTGGCGGGGGTGGCACCGGGGGGGACACGAGCGGGGCAGGGAGGGGACGGTGGTGGCGGTGGTGGCAGTGCCAGGCCGCGTTTCGCTTTCTCCGTGTCCCCGAGCTCGGGGTTGCGTCACGGCGAGCTGGGGACGGAGCCCTGGGAAGTGTCCCCGAGGCAGGGGGGAGGTGACAGGGATTTGGGGTGGGATTTTGGTGGGGGGGGACAAGGGGGTCAGGATGTCACCAGGGACGCTTTTCCAGGTCTGGAATCGGGAGGGATGGGATGGGATGGGATGGGATGGGAAGAGCCGGGCGGGGGGGGGGGGGTTGGTGGGAAGGACGGGATTGTCCCTCGTGCCCTGGTGGGGTTTGAGGGGACATTGGTGTCCCTTGATGTCCCCAGCTCTGGCCGTGAGGGTGCTGCTGGGAATTCTCCCTGGGACATTCCCTGGGATTTCTTCCATGGGATGCTCCCTGCATCCCGTTCCCAGCCAGGATATCCCATCGGGACAGGGACACCGAGGGGACATCCAGCCCTGCTGCTGTCCCCGTGTGCCACCCCCGCGGGAAAAGGGCTGGAGGGAGAAATCAGGGAATGAAGAAAACGTGTGGGGGGGGAAAAAAAAAAACAAACCCTAAACGGAATATTTTTTGTCTCACATTCCCTAAAAAATTCCAGCTGTGGCCTCTCTCATCCCTGTTCCTGGGGGGTCGGATTTGGGGTCGTTCCTCTGGGGTTCTGTTTGGCTGGGGATGGCCTCGGCTTTTGGGGACAGGAAGGGACAAGGTGGGGGAGGTGACCTGGCTGTCCCCGAGCTGCTCTTGCAGCCACCTGGGGAGGGGACATGCCCCAAATGTCACCCGGGGTTGTGCAAAGGATGTGGCTTCCTGCAAAGGCCCCGAGAGAGAGGCCCCGGCTGTGGAAAGAACAAAAAAAAAAAAAAAAAAAAAAAACCCCAAACCCCCAAAACCCTGAGGTTTTTTTTGAGGCGAAAAAAAAAACCCATAGAAAGAAAAGAAAAAATCCCAAAATGGGTTGGGGTGAGAGGGAGCTGAAATCCCATCCCGGTCCAATCCTGATACCTTCCGATGTCCCAGGGTGGTCCAAATCCATCCTTGGCCAATCCCAGGGATCCAGGGGCAGCCAGGGATTCCCTGAGAATTCCAGCGCAGCCGGGAATTCCTTCCCAAGATCCCAGCCCGAGCTCCCCTTTCCCAGGGAAATCCCTCCATTCCCGCCTCTCCCAGCCTGCCATTGGATCCAGCCCCAGCCCGACTCCTCTGCGGGAAGGAATTCCGGCCTCCAGGGCCTTCCCTGGGAATCTCGGCACTCCAGGAAGGCTCTCCCTTCCCTTTCCCATCCCCGACTTCCAGAAAAACCCCTGGCCATGGATTCGGAGCCTCCTGCATCCCACAGTCCCGGAATGCTTTGGCTGGGATCCACGCAGCTTCAATCCCATCCCATTCCAAGGCCGGCACCTCCCCCGATGATCCCAGGCTGCTCCAGCCTTTCCTTGGGCACTGCCAGGGATCCGGGCATTCCCTGGGAATTCCAGCCCAGCCGGGAATTCCTTCCCAAGACCCCAGCCCGAGCTCCCCTTTCCCACTGGGAAGCCACTCCCTGCCTCCTGCCCCTCCAGCCTTTATCCCAAATCCCAGCTCTCCTGGAGCCCCTTTAGGTTTGGGAAGTGGCTCCGAGGATTCCCTGGATCCTTCCCTTCTCCAGCCGGACATTCCCAGCTCTCCCAGCCCCGGGAGCATCTCCGTGGCCCCCTCTGGAATGGCTCCCGTTCCCGGCAGCTCCTGGGAGGTTTAATCTTTAACCTGAGCTCCTCCGGGCTCCGATCCAGGAGCAGCCGGATGCAGAATTCCACATTCCAGAGGCTCGGCCGCACCTTTGCTCCCCGGGGCGTGACGGGAGCTGAGCGCTCAGGGAAAACCCAACCCGGGGCAACCCCTCAGCCCAAAGTCCTGGGGAACAGCAGGATCTGGGATCCCTTTGGATCATCCGAGACCCTGATCCAACGTTTTTCTAGGAAATGAAGGATTGGAGCCGTTTCCCCTCTGGCTCCAGCGATGTTTTTTTAGCGGCTTTGGGGTTTTGGGGGGCAGGGGGTTTCCCTCTAAGAGTGATGGAGAAAATGGATCCAAACCAGGGTGGGGGTGACACCCTGGAGGTGACAGAGACATGGAGATGTCACTTTGGAGGTGACAGGGACACGGAGGTGACACCCTGGAGGTGACAGGGACACAGAGGTGTCGCTGTGGAGGTGACGGACATGGAGGTGTCGCTGTGGAGGTGACAGGGACACGGAGGTGTCACTGTGGAGGTGTTGGGGACATGGAGGTGACACCCTGGAGGTGACAGGGACAGGGAGGTGACACCCTGGAGGTGACAGGGACATGGAGGGGTCGCTGTGGAAGTGACAGGGACACGGAGGGGTTGCTATGGAGGTGACAGGGACATGGAGGTGACACCCTGGAGGTGACAGGGACATGGAGACACCGCTCTGGAGGTGACAAGGATACGGAGGGGTCGCTATGGAGGTGACAGGGACATGGAGGTGACACCCTGGAGGTGACAGGGACACGGAGGTGTCACCGTGGAGGTGACAGGGATGTGGAGATGTCGCTATGGAGGTGACAAGGACACAGAGGTGTCACCCTGGAGGTGACAGGGACAGGGAGATGTCACTTTGGAGGTGACAGGGACAGAGAGGTGTCACTGTGGAGGTGACAGGGACATGGAGACACCGCTCTGGAGGTGATAAGGACACGAAGGGGTCGCTGTGGAGGTGACAGGGACACAGAGGTGTCACTTGGGAGGTGACAGGGACACGGAGGTGTCACCGTGGAGGTGACAGGGACGTGGAGATGTCGCTATGGAGGTGACAAGGACACAGAGGTGACACCCTGGAGGTGGCAGGGACACAGAGGTGACACCCTGGAGGTGACAGGGACACAGAGATGTCACTTTGGAGGTGACAGGGACACAGAGGTGTCACTGTGGAGGTGACAGGGACATGGAGACACCGCTCTGGAGGTGATAAGGACACGAAGGGGTCGCTGTGGAGGTGACAGGGACACGGAGGTGTCACCCTGGAGGTGACAGGGACATGGAGGGGTCGCTGTGGAGGTGACAGGGACAGGGAGGTGTCACTGTGGAGGTGACAGGGACACAGAGGTGTCACTTTGGAGGTGACAAGGACATGGAGGTGACACCCTGGAGGTGACAGGGACATGGAGGTGACACCCTGGAGGTGACAGGGACATGGAGGGGTCGCTGTGGAGGTGACAGGGACATGGAGGTGACACCCTGGAGATGGCAGGGACACGGAGATGTCACTTTGGAGGTGACAGGGACATGGAGGTGACACCCTGGAGGTGACAGGGACATGGAGGTGTCACTGTGGAGGTGACAGGGACACGGAGGTGACACCCTGGAGGTGACAGGGACATGGAGATGTCACTTTGGAGGTGACAGGGACACGGAGGTGACACCCTGGAGGTGACAGGGACACAGAGGTGTCGCTGTGGAGGTGACGGACATGGAGGTGTCACTGTGGAGGTGTTGGGGACATGGAGGTGTCACCCTGGAGGTGACAGGGACAGGGAGGTGACACCCTGGAGGTGACAGGGACACAGAGGTGTCGCTGTGGAGGTGACAGGGACATGGAGGTGACACCCTGGAGGTGACAGGGACAGGGAGGTGACACCCTGGAGGTGACAGGGACACAGAGGTGTCGCTGTGGAGGTGACAGGGACATGGAGGTGTCGCTGTGGAGGTGACAGGGACAGGGAGGTGTCACCCTGGAGGTGACAAGGACATGGAGGTGACACCCTGGAGGTGACAGGGACATGGAGGGGTCGCTGTGGAGGTGACAGGGACACGGAGGTGACACCCTGGAGGTGACAGGGACACAGAGGTGTCACTGTGGAGGTGACAGGGACATGGAGACACCGCTCTGGAGGTGATAAGGACACGAAGGGGTCGCTGTGGAGGTGACAGGGACACGGAGGTGACACTGTGGAGGTGACAGGGACAGGGAGGGGTCGCTGTGGAGGTGACAGGGACATGGAGGTGTCACTGTGGAGGTGACAGGGACACGGAGGTGACACCCTGGAGGTGACAGGGACACGGAGGTGTCACTGTGGAGGTGGCAGGGACATGGAGACACCGCTCTGGAGGTGACAAGGATATGGAGGGGTCGCTGTGGAGGTGACAGGGACACGGAGGTGACACCCTGGAGGTGACAGGGACAGGGAGGTGTCACTGTGGAGGTGACAGGGATACAGAGGTGTCACTTGGGAGGTGACAGGGACACGGAGGTGTCACCGTGGAGGTGACAGGGACGTGGAGATGTCGCTATGGAGGTGACAAGGACACAGAGGTGACACCCTGGAGGTGACAGGGACACAGAGGTGACACCCTGGAGGTGACAGGGACAGGGAGGTGTTGCTGTGGAGGTGACAGGGACATGGAGACACCGCTCTGGAGGTGATAAGGACACGAAGGGGTCGCTGTGGAGGTGACAGGGACGTGGAGGTGTCACCCTGGAGGTGACAGGGACATGGAGTTGTCACTTTGGAGGTGACAGGGACATGGAGGTGTCACTGTGGAGGTGTTGGGGACATGGAGGTGACACCCTGGAGGTGACAGGGACATGGAGACACCGCTCTGGAGGTGACAGGGACATGGAGGTGTCACTGTGGAGGTGACAGGGACATGGAGGTGACACCCTGGAGGTGACAGGGACATGGAGATGTCACTTTGGAGGTGACAGGGACATGGAGACACCGCTCTGGAGGTGACAAGGATACGGAGGGGTCGCTGTGGAGGTGACAGGGACACGGAGGTGACACCCTGGAGGTGACAGGGACATGGGCATTGCTCTGGGCATGCTGGGGACATCCTTTGTCACATTCCCTTTTCCTTTTTCCCCCCTTTTCCTTTTTCCCCCCTTTTCCTCCCCGTTTCCCCCCCCTTTCTTCCCCCTTTTCTTCCTTTTTTCCCTTCATTGCCCTTTCCCCCCCCTTTCCTCCCATTTCCCTTTATCCCCCCCCTTTATCCCCCCCCTTTATCCCCCCCCTTTATCCCCCCCCTTTATCCCCCCCCTTTTCCCTCCTTTTTCCCCCCGTTTCCCCCCATTTTCCCCTTTCCCCCTTTTTCCCTCTTTCCCTCCCCCCGTTTCCCCCCGTTTCCCCCCGTTTCCCCCCGTTTCCCTCCGTTTCCCCTTTTTCCCTTTCCCTCCCCCCTTTCCCTCCCCCCTTTCCCTCCCCCCTTTCCCTCCCCCCTTTCCCTCCCCCCTTTCCCTCCTCCCTTTCCCTCCCCCCTTTCCCTCCCCATATTCCCCCCCCTTTCTCTCCTTTTTCCCCCTTTTTCCCCTTTTCCCCTCTCCCCTTCTTCCCCCTTTCCCCCCCTTTCCTCTCTTTTCCTCCCTTCCCTTCCCCACCCCTCCGGGATGTCCCGATCCCATCCCGCTGCCGTTCCCGCAGGGAAGGGATGCTCCGCTCCTAACGCTCCGGGTGTCCTGAAGATGACCACCATTCCCGAGCCCTTGGGACGTCCCCGGAGCAGCTCCTCCCGCAGCCTTTCCGGGACGCTGGAGGCCATGGGGCCGCCGGAGACAGATCGGGATAAGGAGGAGACGCGGATCCTCAAGGTTTGCTTCTACAGCAACAGCTTCAACCTGGGCAAGAACTTCAAGCTGGTCAAGTGCTCCGTGGCCACGGAGATCCGGGTACGTGGGAACGGCGAGATCGGGATGGGATTGGGAATACGGGGCTGGTTTGGTTTGGTTGGATCCGGCTCCTTCCAGGCACATTTCCCACGTGGTTGTGGTGAAGTCGGGAATGTTGGGCTTGGATGAGTTTTGAGGTCCGTTCCCACCCAAACCATTCCGTGATTCCATGATTTCTGCCCTTTGAGTGGGATTATGGAGCTGGGAGGATGCCGGGAGGGGATTTTGGGGACATGGAGCAGGGAGGACGCCGGGACAGGATTTTAGGGCCGTTCCTTCATGGGTATGGTGGGTTTGGATTGGGATGTGCCTCTCACCCTTCCTACCTGGAGTCCGGCAGATTCCAGCCAGGGAATGGGGTGTGGATACTGGGAACGTGCTCATGGAGCTCCCCGGGGCTGGGGGTTCACTCCAGGGAAGTTTCCATTGGAGCTGTCCCGTGTTTCCTCCTCCTCCTCTTCCCGCTGTCCGAAGCTCGGCTGGAAATGTTGAGCTGGAGCAATTCCAGAGGAGGTCATGGAGATCTGGAGCCAGGCTGGGAGAGCTGGGAATGTCCAGCTGGAGAAGGGAAGGATCCAGGGAATCCTTGGAGCCACTTCCCAAACCTAAAGGGGCTCCAGGAGAGCTGGGATTTGGGATAAAGGCTGGAGGGGCAGGAGGCGGGGAATGGCTTCCCAGTGGGAAAGGGGAGCTTGGGCTGGGGTCTTGGGAAGGAATTCCCAGCTGGGCTGGAATTCCCAGGGAATGCCCGGATCCCTGGCAGTGCCCAAGGAAAGGCTGGAGCAGCCTGGGATCATCGGGGGAGGTGCCGGCCTTGGAATGGGATGGGATTGAAGCTGCGTGGATCCCAGCCAAAGCATTCCGGGATTGTGGGATGCAGGAGGCTCCGAATCCATGGCCAGGGGTTTTTCTGGAAGTCGGGGATGGGCAAGGGAAGGGAGAGCCTTCCTGGAGTGCCGAGATTCCCAGGGAAGGGCCTGGAGGCCGGAATTCCTTCCCGCAGAGGAGTCGGGCTGGGGCTGGATCCAATGGCAGGCTGGGAGAGGCGGGAATGGAGGGATTTCCCTGGGAAAGGGGAGCTCGGGCTGGGATCTTGGGAAGGAATTCGCGGCTGGGCTGGAATTCCCAGGGAATCCCTGGATCCCTGGGATTGTCCAAGGAAAGGCTGGATCCACCTGGGATCATCAGGGGAGGTGTTGGGAATGGAATGGGATGGCATTTAAGGTCCCTTCCCACCCAAACCATTCCATGAATTCCACGATTCCCTTTTCCCAGGAGGTGATCCGGTCCATCCTGCTGAGTGGCCGGATCGGGCCGGACATCCAGCTGGCCGAGTGCTACGGCCTCCGGCTCAAACACGTCAAGTCGGACGAGATCCATTGGCTCCATCCCGACCTGACGGTGGGAGAGGTCCAGGAAAAATACGAGTGCCTCCACCTGGAAGCTGAGTGGAGGTGGGACCGCGCTGGTGGTGGTGGTGGCCTTGTCCCTCTCCGTGTCCCCAAATTCCTGGGAAGGGGAACGGTGTCCTCACGGAGCGGCTCCTGGCTTTTCCCAGGTACGACCTCCAGATCCGGTACCTCCCGGAGGATTTCATGGAGCGCTTCAAGGAGGACAGGACCACCCTGCTCTACTTCTACCAGCAGGTCAGGGCAGCTCCAGGCGGTCTCCGGATCCCATTCCGCCTCTCCAGGCCCAAAATTCCCAAGATTCCAAGGTTTTGTCACCCCAGGGTGGTGGTGGCCCCATCCCGCTAATGGATCTGGGGAGCAGATCCAGCTGGGAATGTCCAGCAGGGACATCCAGGGACATTCCTGGCACTGCATTCCCGCCCGGAGCGTCCCAGCACGGGATGGGGGAGAGTGTGGGCAGTGCCAGCGTCCCCTGGTCACCATCCCCTGGTCACCATCCCCTGGTCACCGTGTCCTGACGTCATTCCTGCCACCGTTCCTTTCCGCCAATCCCTGTCACCCTTCCCTGCCACTCCTCCACCATCCCCTGACTCCATCTTCTGCCACCATCCCCTGTCATTGTCCCCTGTCACCCTTCCCTGCCACTCCTCCACCATCTTGTCACCATCCCTGTCACTCCTCTACCATCCCATCACCGTCCCAGTCACCGTCCCTGCTGTCACCATCCCTTCCGTTGTCCCTGTCACCGTCCCCTGTCACCATCCCCTGCCACTGTCCCCTGCCACCATCTCTACCACTCTTGACCACCCACTCGCCATCCCGTCACCATCCCAGTCACCATCCCTGCTGACCACCCCCTCATCATCCCGTCACCATCCCAGTCACCGTCCCTGCTGTCACCATCCCGTCACCGTCCCTGCTGTCACCATCCCGTCACCGTCCCTGCTGTCACCATCCCTTCCGTTGTCCCTTCCACCATCCCCTGCCACTGTCCCCTGCCACCATCTCTACCACTCTTGACCACCCACTCACCATCCCAGTCACTGTCTCTGCTGTCACCATCCCTGTCACTCCTCCACCATCCCTTCACCATCCCAGTCACTGTCTCTGCTGCCACCATCCCTTCCGTTGTCCCTGTCACCGTCCCCTGTCACCATCTCTACCACTCTTTGCAACCCCTGTCCCCATCCCTGTCCCCATCCCGCCCCCGGCCGTCCCCGTCGGTGTCCCCGCGGTGACGCGCTGTCCCCGCAGCTCCGCAGCGAGTACATGCAGAACTACGCCAGCAAGGTCAGCGAGGGCATGGCCCTGCAGCTCGGCTGCCTCGAGCTCAGGTACGGCCCTGGCCCGGTGTCCCCTTGTCCCCGTGTGTCCCCTGGCCCTGTGTCCGTGTGTCCCTCTGTCCCCGTGTCCCTGTGTCCTTGTATCCCTGTGTTCCTCTATCCCTCTGTCCCCGTGTCCCTCTGTCCCCGTGTCCTTGTGTCCTTGTATCCCTGTGTTCCTCTATCCCTCTGTCCCCATGTCCTTGTGTCCTTGTATCCCTGTGTTCCTCTATCCATCTGTCCCCGTGTCCCTCTGTCCCCATGTCCCTGTGTCCTTGTATCCCTGTGTTCCTCTATCCCTCTGTCCCCGTGTCCCTCTGTCCCCGTGTCCTTGTGTCGCTCTGTCCCGTGTCCCTTTGTTCCTGTCCTTGTGTCCCTGTGTCCCCACGTCCGTGTGTCCCTCTGTGTCCCTCTGTCCATATCCCTGTGTCCCTCTGTCCCCGTGTCCTTGTGTCCGTGTCCCTGTGTCTTTGTGTCCCCGTGTCCCTTTGTCCCTGTGTCCCTCTGTCCTTCTCTCCTTGTGTCCCTCTGTCCCCATGTCCCTGTGTCCCTCCTGTTCTCTCTGCTGCCATGGGAGGTCTGGGAAGCGGGAATGGGGATGGGGAGGGAAGTTCCAGCTTTTTTGGAGGTGGCAGGGGGACATGGGTGACATGGAGGGCGTGGGGACATGGGTGACATGGGGACATGGAGGACATGGAGGGACATAGGAACATAGGGAATATGGAGATATGAGGGACATGGGGATGGACATGGGGCCATGGAGGGATGTGGGAACATGGGGAACATGGAAGGACATGGGGAACATGGAAGAACATGGGGACATGGAGGGACATGGGGACATGGGACATGGAGGGATGTGGGAACATGGGGAACATGGAGACATGGGGACATGGATGACATGGAGGGCGTGGAGGACATGGGGGATGTGGGAACATGGATGGCATGGAGGATGTGGAAGGACATGGGGCATGTGGGGACATGGGTGACATGGAGGATGTGGAAGGACATGGGGGATGTGGGGACATGGGTGACATGGAGGATGTGGAAGGACATGGGGCATGTGGGGACATGGGTGACATGGAGGGCATGGAAGAACATGGGGGATGTGGGGACATGGGTGACATGGAGGATGTGGAAGGACATGGGGCATGTGGGAACATGGAGGGACGTGGGTGACATGGAGGATGGGGGGACATGGAGAGACATGGGCGCTGTGGAGACATGGAGGGACATGGAGACATGGAGACATGGGTGACATGGAGACATGGGGACATGGGGGATATGGAGGGCATGGGGGATCTGGGGGACATGGACATCATGGGGGACATGGAGGGCGTGGAAGGACATGGGGGATGTGGGGACATGGGGAACATGGAGGATGTGGAAGGGCATGGGGGATGTGGGGCCATGGGTGACAGAGGGTGTGGAAGGACATGGGGGATGTGGGGACATGGGTGACATGGAGGATGTGGAAGGACATGGGGGATGTGGGGACATGGGGAACATGGAGGGACGTGGGTGACATGGAGGATGGGGGGACATGGAGAGACATGGGCGCTGTGGAGACATGGAGGGACATGGAGACATGGAGACATGGGTGACATGGAGACATGGAGGGCAGGGGGACATGGGTGGCATGGAGGGACATGGGGGACATGGGAACATGGGGAACATGGAAGGACATGGAGAATATGGGGACATGAGGGACATGGGGACATGGGAAGGCGTGGGGATGGACATGGGGACATGGAGGGATGTGGGAACATGGGGAACATGGAGACATGGGGACATGGATGACATAGAGGGCGTGGAAGGACATGGGGGATGTGGGGACATGGGTGACATGGAGGATGTGGAAGGACATGGGGCATGTGGGGACATGGGTGACATGGAGGGCATGGAAGAACATGGGGGATGTGGGGACATGGGTGACATGGAGGATGTGGAAGGACATGGGGGATGTGGGGACATGGAGGGACGTGGGTGACATGGAGGATGGGGGGACATGGAGAGACATGGGCGCTGTGGAGACATGGAGGGACATGGAGACATGGAGGGACATGGGGGACATGGGGACATGGGGGATATGGAGGGCATGGGGGATCTGGGGGACATGGAGAGCATGGGGGACATGGGGAACATAGAGGGCGTGGAAGGACATGGGGGATGTGGGGACATGGGTGACATGGAGGGCGTGGAAGGACATGGAGGATGTGGGGACATGGAGGGACATGGGTGACATGGAGGGACATGGGGGATATGGGAACATGGGGAACATGGAAGGACATGGAGAATATGGAGACATGAGGGACGTGGGGACATGGGAGGGCGTGGGGATGGACATGGGGACATGGAGGGATGTAGGAACATGGGGAACATGGAGACATGGGGACATGGGTGACATGGAGGATGTGGAAGGACATGGGGGATGTGGGGACATGGGTGACATGGAGGATGTGGAAGGACATGGGGGATGTGGGGCCATGGGTGACATGGAGGATGTGGAAGGACATGGGGGATGTGGGGACATGGGGAACATGGAGGGACGTGGGTGACATGGAGGATGGGGGGACATGGAGAGACATGGGCGCTGTGGAGACATGGAGGGACATGGAGACATGAAGGGACATGGGGGACATAGAGGGCGTGGAAGGACATGGGGGATGTGGGGACATGGGTGACATGGAGGGCGTGGAAGGACATGGGGGATGTGGGGACATGGAGGGACGTGGGTGACATGGAGGATGGGGGGACATGGAGAGACATGGGCGCTGTGGAGACATGGAGGGACATGGAGACATGGAGGGACATGGGGGACATGGGGACATGGGGGATATGGAGGGCATGGGGGATCTGGGGGACATGGAGAGCATGGGGGACATGGGGAACATAGAGGGCGTGGAAGGACATGGGGGATGTGGGGACATGGGTGACATGGAGGGCGTGGAAGGACATGGGGGATGTGGGTGACATGGAGGGATGTGGGTGACATGGAGGATGGGGGGACATGGAGAGACATGGGCGCTGTGGAGACATGGAGGGACATGGAGACATGGGAGACAAGGGGACATGGGTGACATGGAGGGACATAGGAACATGGGGAATATGGAGACATGGGGATATGGGAACATGGGGAACATGGAAGGACATGGAGAATATGGAGACATGAGGGACATGGGGACATGGGAGGACATGGGGATGGACATGGGGACATGGAGGGATATGGGAACATGGGGAACATGGAAGGACATGGGGAATATGGAGACATGGAGGGACATGGGACATGGAGGGATGTGGAGGAACATGGGGAATATGGAGACGTGGGGACATGGGTGACATGGAGGGCATGGGGGATGTGGGGACATGGGTGACATGGAGGATGTGGGGACATGGAAGGACATGGGGGACATGGAGACATGGAAGGACATGGGGGACATGGAGACATGGGGGCCATGGAGGGACGTGGGGACACGGGTGGCGTGTGTCACCGGCTGATGTCCCCGTCCCTCTGTCCCGCAGGAGGTTCTACAAGGACATGCCCCAGAACGCGCTGGACAAGAAATCCAACTTCGAGTTCCTGGAGTGAGTCCAGCCCTGGAGTCCCCACCCCGTCCCAGCAGTCCTGAGGGGCTGGGGACCTGCTGAGGGCCTTCATCATCCTCCTCATCCTCCTTATCTCCCCACAGTTTCTCATCCTCCTCATCCTCCTCATCCTCCTCATCCTCCTCATCCTCCCGCGGTTCCTTGTTCTCTCACAGCTCCATATCCTCCCTCAATTCCTCATCCTCCTGTGGCTCCTCATCCGCCCACAGCTCCTCATCCTCCTTGATCTCTTCATCCTTCAGCTCCTCATCTTCCCGCAGTTCCTCCTGAGCTTCCTCATGCTCCTCATCCACCCACAGCTCCTCATCCTCCTCATCCACCCACAGCTCCTCATCCTCCTCATCCACCCACAGCTCCTCATCTTCCTCATCCACCCACAGCTCCTCATCCTCCTCATCCACCCACAGCTCCTCATCCTCCTTGATCTCTTCATCCTTCAGCTCCTCATCTTCCCGCAGTTCCTCCTGAGCTTCCTCATCCTCCTCATCCACCCACAGCTCCTCATCCTCCTCATCCACCCACAGCTCCTCATCCTCCTCATCCACCCACAGCTCCTCATCTTCCTCATCCACCCACAGCTCCTCATCTTCCTCATCCACCCACAGCTCCTCATCCTCCTCATCCACCCACAGCTCCTCATCCTCCTCATCCATCCACAGCTCCTCATCCACCCACAGCTCCTCATCCTCCTCATCCACCCACAGCTCCTCATCCTCCTGCTGCTCCTCATCCTCCTCATCCTGCTGCTCCTCATCCTCCTCATCCATCCACAGCTCCTCATCCACCCACAGCTCCTCATCTTCCTCATCCACCCACAGCTCCTCATCCTCCTCATCCACCCACAGCTCCTCATCCTCCTCATCCATCCACAGCTCCTCATCCACCCACAGCTCCTCATCCTCCTCATCCACCCACAGCTCCTCATCCTCCTGCTGCTCCTCATCCTCCTCATCCTGCTGCTCCTCATCCTCCTCATCCTGCTGCTCCTCATCCTCCTCATCCTCCTGCTGCTCCTCATCCTCCCACAGCTCCTCCTCTTTCTCAACTCCTCATCCTCCTCATCCTCCTCAAACCCTCATCCTCCTCATCTTCTCCCATCTTCTCATCCTCCTCATCTTCTCCCATCTTCTCATCCTCCTCATCTTCTCCCATCTTCTCATCCTCCAACAGCTCCTCATCCTCGGAGAGGGAGATGGGAACCATCCACCCCCTTTCCCCCACCCCGGATTCCCCCACACCCTCAGCTCCCCCCTTCCCTCAGTCCCCCCACAGCCCGCTCCCCCCAGAACCCCCCTCCTCCCCACGATCGGGAATTCCCATTGACATTCCCGGGATTCTCTGCTCCGCAGGAAGGAGGTGGGGCTGGACCTGTTCTTCCCCAGCCAGATGCAGGAGAGCCTGAAGGTGAGGGACACACGTGTGACATGGGTGTGACACCTGGGGGCACACGTGAGCACGCCCCATGCATGTCCATGCGTGTCCATGCGTGTCCATGCGTGTCCATGTGCATCCCCATATCCCTGTGTCCCTATTCCCACCCACGCTCCCACATCCGTGTGTCCACCCCCATCCCGCTCCCCATCCCGCTGTTCCCATATCCAACCCCATATCCCTGTGAATCCCTATCCCCGCCCATCCGCCCGTGTCCGTGTGTGTCCGTGTGTGTCCATGTGTGTCCATGTCCCTGTATCTGTGTGCATCCCCATATTCCTGTGTCCATACTCCATCCACACTCCCACATCCGCGTGTCCACCCCCATCCCGCTGTTCCCATCCCACTGTTCCCATATCCAACCCCATATCCCTGTGAATCCCTATCCCCGCCCATCCGCCCGTGTCCATGTGTGTCCATGTGTGTCCATGTCCCTGTATCTGTGTGCATCCCCATATCCCTGTGTCCCTATTCCCACCCACGCTCCCACATCCGTGTGTCCACCCCCATCCCGCTCCCCATCCCGCTGTTCCCATATCCAACCCCATATCCCTGTGAATCCCTATCCCCGCCCATCCGCCCACGTCCGTGTGTGTCCATGTGTGTCCATGTGTGTCCATGTCCCTGTATCTGTGTGCATCCCCATATTCCTGTGTCCATATTCCATCCACACTCCCACATCCGCGTGTCCACCCCCATCCCGCTGTTCCCATCCCACTGTTCCCATATCCAACCCCATATCCCTGTGAATCCCTATCCCCGCCCATCCACCCGTGTCCGTGTGTGTCCGTGTGTGTCCATGTCCTTGTATCTGTGTGCATCCCCATATTCCTGTGTGTCCCTATTCCCACCCACACTCCCATATCCACGTGTCCACCCCCATCCCGCTGTTCTCATCCCACTGTTCCCATATCCAACCCCATATCCCTGTGCGTCCCTATCCTCACCCATCCGCCCATGTCCGTGTGTCCGCGCGTAATCCATGTCCCTGTATCCATGTGTCCCCCCATATTCCTGTGTCCATATTCCCACCTACATGCCCGTGTCCGTGTGTAATCCATGTCCCCGTATCCATGCACATCCCCATATCCCTGTGTGTCCCTATTCCCACCCACACTCCCACATCCGTGTGTCCACCCCCATCCCTCTGTTCCCATATCCAACCCCATATCCCTGTGAATCCCTATCCCCGCCCATCCACCCGTGTCCGTGTGTCCATGTGTGTCCATGTCCCTGTATCTGTGTGCATCCCCATGTTCCTGTGTCCATATTCCCACCCGCATCCATGTGTCCACCCCCATCCCGCTCCCCATCCTGCTGTTCCCATATCCATCCCCATATCCCTGTGAGTCCCTATCCCCACCCATCTGCCCATGTCCATGTGTGTCCATGTCCCCATATCCATGCACATCCCCATATTCCTGTGTCCCTATCCCCACCCACACTCCCCCATCTGCGTGTCCACCCCAATCCCGCTCCCCATCCCGCTGTATCCCCATATCCAACCCCATATCCCACCCCATATCCCTGTGAATCCCTATCCCTGCTCATCTGCCCACGTCCGTGTGTCCGTGTGTAATCCATGTCCCCGTATCCGTGTGCATCCCCATATTCCTGTGTCCATATTCCATCCACACTCCCACATCCGCGTGTCCACCCCCATCCCGCTCCCCATCCCGCTGTTCCCATATCCAACCCCATATCCCTGTGAATCCGTATCCCCGCCCATCCGCCCGTGTCCATGTGTCCATGTGTGTCCATGTCCCTGTATCCGTGTACATCCCCATATCCCTGTGTCCCTATTCCCACCCACACTCCCATATCCGCGTGTCCACCCCCATCCCGCTCCCCATTCCGCTGTTCCCATATCCATCCCCATATCCCTGTGAGTCCCAATCCTCACCCATCCGCCCATGTCCGTGTGTGTCCATGTGTGTCCATGTGTAATCCGTGTCCATGTGTGTCCATGTGTAATCCATGTGCATCCCCATATCCCTGTGAGTCCCTATCCTCACCCACACTCCCATGTCCGTGTGTCCACCCCCATCCCGCTGTTCCCGCCTCCAACCCCGTGTCCATCCCACTGTTCCCGTATCCATCTCTACATCCCCACGGATGTCCCGGCAGCCGCGGCAGCTGCGGAAGATGATCCAGCAGACGTTCCAGCAGTACGCGCTCCTGCGGGAAGAGGAATGCGTCCTCAAATTCCTGCACACCCTGGCCACCTTCGCCCCCATCGACCAGGAGAGCTTCCGCTGCCAGCTCGTCGTGCGTGCCCAGGAATGGGATATGGGATATGGGATATGGGGTGGGGTGGAGCTGGGTGGGATGGGATGGGATGGGGTTGGGTGGGATATTACGGGGATGGAATGGGATGGGTGGAGTGTTTTGGGGTCAGGCATTGTGGGGATGGGATGCGATGGGGTGGGATTTTAGGGGGATGGGATGGGGATGGGATGGGGTTGGGGATGAAGCTGGGATGGGATGGGGCAGGGTGGGATGAGATGAGATGGGATGAGGTAGTTGGGAAGTTATGGGGATGGAAGGATGGGATGGGATGGCAATGGAGTTGGGATGGGAAGGGATGGGATCAGGATGGGCATGGGAATGGGATGGGATGGAATGGGATGGGATGTGATGGGGATGGGATGGGATGGGGTTGGGTGGTGTGAAATGGGATGGGGATGGGATGGGGTTGGATGGGATGGGGTTGGTTGGGATGTTATGGGGTTGGGATGGGATGGGGATAGGATGGGGTGGTGTGAAATGGGATGGGGATGGGGTTGGGTGGGATGTTATGGGGATGGGATGGGATGGGATGGGTGGAGTGTCTTGGGGTCAGGTGTGGGGATGGGATGGGGTGGGATTTTAGGGGGATGGGGTTGGGGATGGAGATGAAGATGGGATGGGATGGGGCAGGGTGGGATGAGATGAGATGGGATGAGGTAGTTGGGAAATTATGGGGATGGAAGGATGGGATGGCAATGGAGTTGGGATGGGAAGGGATGGGATCAGGATGGGCATGGGAATGGGATGGGATGTGATGGGGATGGGATGGGGTTGGGTGGTGTGAAATGGGATGGGGATGGGATGGGGATGGTGGGATGGGGTTGGTGGGGATGTTATGGGGTTGGGATGGGATGGGGATAGGATGGGGTTGGATGGAATGGGGATGGGGTTTGGATGGGATGTTATGGGAATGGGATGGGATGGGATGGGTGGAGTGTTTTGGGATCAGGTGTGGGGATGGGATGGGGTGGGATTTTAGGGGGATGGGGTTGGGGATGGAGATGAAGATGGGATGGGGCAGGGTGGGATGAGATGAGATGGGATGAGGTAGTTGGGAAGTTATGGGGAGGGAAGGATGGGATGGGATGGCAATGGAGTTGGGATGGGAAGGGATGGGATCAGGATGGGAATGGGATGGGGTTGGATGGAATGGGGATGGGGTTGGGTGGGATGTTATGGGGATGGGATGGGGATGAAAATGGGGATGGGATGGCTTTTCATGGCATGGAGCGGGATGGGATGGGATGGGATGGGATGGGATGCAGCTGGAATGGGCATGGGGATGGCGATGGAATGGGGTGGAGCGAGATGGAGATGGGATGAGGAAAGGGTTGGGATTTTATGGAGATGGGATGGGATGCGACCTGGCTCTTGGAATGCCGCTCATCCAAACTTCTGTCCCACTCCTGCTCCCCCCAGCAAGGATGGAACATCACCGTGGATTTGGTCATCGGCCCCAAGGGCATCCGGCAGGTGACCAGCAAGGACGCCAAGGTGGGAATTCCGGGCTGGGAATTGAGGGACTCCCGCTCTGGAATCAGGGATTAAACTCAACATGGATCAAATTCCCAATGAATTCCCCCTTCCCAGCCCACCTGCCTGGCAGAATTCCGGGACATCAAATCCATCCGGTGCTCTGGAGTGGAGGACGGCCAGGCTCTGCTGCAGCTGGGGCTCAGCGGGACCCCCCAGGTGAGGAGTTGGGAGAGAATTCCTGGGAATGCTGGGTGGGATGGGTGGGACCCCTGTGGATCAGGCGGGATTTGCTGGAAGCTCCATCTCCAGCCCCCCAGGTGAGGAGTTGGGAGAGAATTCCTGGGAATGCTGGGTGGGATGGGTGGGATCCCTGTGGATCAGGCAGGATTTGCTGGAAGCTCCATCTCCAGCCCCCCAGGTGAGGAGTTGGGAGAGAATTCTTGGGAATGCTGGGTGGGATGGGTGGGATCCCTGTGGATCAGGCAGGATTTGCTGGAAGCTCCATCTCCAGCCCTGGTCAAGGGGAGATGATCCCCTAAACCCCGGGAATATCCCTGTTTCCACCTCTTCCCGGGAATGCTTCGGTGTGGGTGTGTTTTCCTGGCTGTTTTCGGATGCTGGGAAGGATGATGATGGAAAACTGGGATTGGCTGCGGAGTGGGGAGAAGGGGGGGATCCCCCCCATCCCAGCCCCCCTGCCCTGCTCCGGACTCATCCATCGTCCCATCCCGGCATTCCCAAGTCCTTGGCAGTCAAGACGTCGTCGCTGGCTGAGGCGGAAAACATGGCCGACCTCATCGATGGCTACTGCCGACTCCAGGGGGGCTCGGAGACATCCCTCATCGTATTCCCAAGGAAAGGTGGGAATTCGGGGCATCCTGGGATGGGATGGGACAGGATATTGTGTGGACTGGGTAGGGTGGGGTAAGATAGGGATGGGATGGGGTGGGATGAAGATTGGGTGGGATGTTACGGAGATGGGAATGGGATGGGGATGAAGGTTGGGATGGGGATGAAGATTGGGATGGGATGGAATGGGATGGGATGGGATGAAGATTGGGTGGGATGTTACAGAGATGGGAATGGGATGGGATGGGGATGAAGATTGGGACAGGATGGGATGGGGATAAAGATTGGGAAGGGATGGGATGGGATGGGGATGAAGATTGGGATGGGATGGCTTTTCATGGAATGGGGTGGGGTGGGATGGGATGGAATGGGGTGGATGGGAAGGGAAGGGATGCAGTTGGAATGAGCACGGGAATAGGGATGGTGTTGGAATGGGGTGGATGGGATGGGGATGGGGATGAGGATGAAGATGGGATGGGATTGGGATGGGATGGAACCTTTCCCCGTCCTCTCCACAGATCGGGAGAAGAGGGTCAGCCTCCCGCAGATCCCGGCCCCGTGAGTGATCCCGGCCCTTTTCCCGGGATTCCTGGCCCCAGTGCGGGGTTGGAATCCTGCTCCTTACCCCCCATCCCGCTCCCTGACCCTCTTCCCACCCTCAGGAATCTCGGGGAGAGGCATTCCACGCTTTCCCACAGCATCAGCGGGGGTGAGTTTGGGCTCTTCCCTCTTCCCACCATCCTTGGGGTGCGGGCAGGGATTTGGGATGCGCTCCATGTGGGATTTGGGAGGGTTGGACATCCCCAGCTCTTTTCCAGAGGGTTGGGATGCATCCAAGCATCCTGGAGGAACTCCAGACCCTCTGGAGATGTTGGAAGACCTCCCACGCCCACTGAGCTTCCTGATCCCATTCCTGCATCCCATTTTTCCCTAGATTCCGAAATTTACGCTGAAATCCTGGATGAATCCTCAAGGCCGAGATCCGGAAGTAGGTGCTTCCCTTGGGAATTCTCCGTCCAAGGTGTCCTAATTCCTCCTGCCCATCCCAAATTCCCATCCCATCCTCACCAAACCGCTCAGAAGGTCCTGGAGGGGCTGGGATGAGCCATGGGGCAGCATCCATGGAATGATGGAGAGGGCAGGATCCGCGGATCCTTGTGGGAATGATGGAGAGGGCAGGATCCATGGATCCATATGGGTGGAGAGGGCAGGATCCATGGATCCTCATGGATGTAGCGGGCAGATCCATGGATCCATATGGGAATGATGGAGAGAGCAGGATCTATGGATCCGTGTGTCTGGAGAGAGCAGGATCTATGGATCCTTGTGGAGAGGGCAGAATCCATGGATCCGTGTGGATGGAGAGGGCAGGATCCAGGAATCCTCATGGATGGAGAGGGCAAGATCCATGGATCCTCATGGATGGAGAGGGCAGGATCCATGGATCCGTGTGGATGGAGAGGAGAGATCCATGGATCCTCGTGGATGGAGAGGGCAGGATCCAGGAATCCTCATGGATGGAGAGGGCAGGATCCATGGATCCGTGTGGATGGAGAGGACAGAATCCATGGATCCTCGTGGATGGAGAGGAGAGATCCATGGATCCTCGTGGATGGAGAGGGCAGGATCCAGGAATCCTCAGGGATGGAGAGGACAGAATCCATGGATCCTTGTGGATAGAGAGGGCAGGATCCATGGATCCTTGTGGATAGAGAGGGCAGGATCCATGGATCCTTGTGGATGGAGAGGGCAGGATCCATGGATCCTTGTGGATGGAGAGGGCAGGATCCATGGATCCTTGTGGAGAGGGCAGGATCCATGGATCCTTGCGGATGGAGAGGAGAGATCCATGGATCCTCAGGGATGGAGAGGGCAGGATCCAGGAATCCTCATGGATGGAGAGGACAGAATCCATGGATCCTCATGGATGGAGAGGGCAGGATCCATGGATCCTTGTGGAGAGGGCAGGATCCATGGATCTTTGTGGATAGAGAGGGCAGGATCCATGGATCCTTGCGGATGGAGAGGAGAGATCCATGGATCCTCATGGATGGAGAGGGCAAGATCCATGGATCCTCATGGATGGAGAGGGCAGGATCCATGGATCCGTGTGGATGGAGAGGAGAGATCCATGGATCCTCGTGGATGGAGAGGGCAGGATCCAGGAATCCTCATGGATGGAGAGGAGAGATCCATGGATCCGTGTGGATGGAGAGGACAGAATCCATGGATCCTTGTGGATGGAGAGGAGAGATCCATGGATCCTCGTGGATGGAGAGGGCAGGATCCAGGAATCCTCATGGATGGAGAGGAGAGATCCATGGAATCCTTGTGGATAGAGAGGGCAGGATCCATGGATCCTTGTGGATAGAGAGGGCAGGATCCATGGATCCTTGTGGAGAGGACAGGATCCATGGATCCTTGTGGATAGAGAGAGCAGGATCCATGGATCCTTGTGGAGAGGACAGGATCCATGGATCCGTGTGGATGGAGAGGAGAGATCCATGGATCCTCATGGATGGAGAGGACAGAATCCATGGATCCTCATGGATGGAGAGGGCAGGATCCATGGATCCTCAGGGATGGAGAGGGCAGGATCCAGGAATCCTCATGGATGGAGAGGGCAGGATCCATGGATCCTTGTGGGAATGATGGAGAGGGCAGGATCCATGGATCCTCATGGAGAGGGCAGGATCCATGGATTCTCATGGATGGAGAGGGCAGGATCCATGGATCGTTGTGGGAATGATGGAGAGGGCAGGATCCATGGATCCTCATGGAGAGGGCAGGATCCATGGATTCTCATGGATGGAGAGGGCAGGATCCATGGATCCTTGTGGGAATGATGGAGAGGGCAGAATCCATGGATCCTTGTGGAGAGGGCAGGATCCAGGAATCCTCAGGGATGGAGAGGAGAGATCCATAGATCCTTGAGGATGGAGAGGGCAGGATCCATGGATCCTTGCGGATGGAGAGGAGAGATCCATGGATTCTCATGGATAGAGAGGGCAGGATCCATGGATCCGTGTGGATAGAGAGGAGAGATCCATGGAATCCTCATGGATGGAGAGGGCAGGATCCATGGATCCTTGTGGAGAGGGCAGGATCCATGGATCCTCAGGGATGGAGAGGGCAGGATCCATGGAATCCTCAGGGATGGAGAGGGCAGGATCCATGGAATCCTCAGGGATGGAGAGGGCAGGATCCATGGAATCCTCAGGGATGGAGAGGAGAGATCCATGGATCCTCGTGGATGGAGAGGGCAGGATCCAGGAATCCTCAGGGATGGAGAGGAGAGATCCATGGAATCCTCATGGATGGAGAGGACAGAATCCATGGAATCCTCATGGATGGAGAGGACAGGATCCATGGATCCTTGTGGATGGAGAGGAGAGATCCATGGATCCTCATGGAGAGGAGAGATCCATGGATCCTCGTGGATGGAGAGGGCAGGATCCAGGAATCCTCATGGATGGAGAGGGCAGGATCCATGGATCCGTGTGGATGGAGAGGACAGAATCCATGGATCCTTGTGGATGGAGAGGAGAGATCCATGGATCCTCGTGGATGGAGAGGGCAGGATCCAGGAGTCCTCAGGGATGGAGAGGACAGAATCCATGGATCCTTGTGGATAGAGAGGGCAGGATCCATGGATCCTTGTGGAGAGGACAGGATCCATGGATCCTTGTGGATAGAGAGGGCAGGATCCATGGATCCGTGTGGAGAGGGCAGGATCCATGGATCCGTGTGGATGGAGAGGACAGAATCCATGGATCCTTGTGGATGGAGAGGAGAGATCCATGGATCCTCGTGGATGGAGAGGGCAGGATCCAGGAATCCTCATGGATGGAGAGGGCAGGATCCATGGATCCTTGTGGAGAGGGCAGGATCCAGGAATCCTCATGGATGGAGAGGACAGAATCCATGGATCCTTGTGGATAGAGAGGGCAGGATCCATGGATCCTTGTGGAGAGGACAGGATCCATGGATCCTTGTGGATAGAGAGGGCAGGATCCATGGATCCGTGTGGATGGAGAGGAGAGATCCATGGATCCTCATGGATGGAGAGGGCAGGATCCATGGATCCTCATGGATGGAGAGGGCAGGATCCATGGATCCTCAGGGATGGAGAGGGCAGGATCCAGGAATCCTCAGGGATGGAGAGGGCAGGATCCATGGATTCTCATGGATGGAGAGGGCAGGATCCATGGATCCTTGTGGGAATGATGGAGAGGGCAGAATCCATGGATCCTTGTGGAGAGGGCAGGATCCAGGAATCCTCATGGATGGAGAGGAGAGACCCATAGATCCTTGCGGATGGAGAGGAGAGATCCATGGATCCTCATGGATGGAGAGGGCAGGATCCATGGATCCGTGTGGATGGAGAGGACAGAATCCATGGATCCTTGTGGAGAGGGCAGGATCCATGGATCCGTGTGGATAGAGAGGAGAGATCCATGGATCCTCATGGATGGAGAGGGCAGGATCCAGGAATCCTCATGGATGGAGAGGGCAGGATCCATGGATCCTTGTGGGAATGATGGAGAGGGCAGAATCCATGGATCCTTGTGGAGAGGGCAGGATCCAGGAATCCTCAGGGATGGAGAGGAGAGACCCATAGATCCTTGAGGATGGAGAGGGCAGGATCCATGGATCCTTGCGGATGGAGAGGAGAGATCCATGGATTCTCATGGATGGAGAGGGCAGGATCCATGGATTCTCATGGATGGAGAGGGCAGGATCCAGGAATCCTCATGGATGGGGAGGGTCGGCACCCCGGGATGTTTCCCAGTTATTCCCTGGGGGATCTGCCCACGGAATGGGCCGGGATAAAGGCAGCTCTTCCCTGTTTCCGCCTCCGTGAAGTCCAGCACTACGGAATCTCCCGGGATGACATCGCGCTGGGCAGGATCCTGGGGGAAGGATTCTTCGGAGAGGTCTACGAGGGAATTTACACCACCCCGGTGAGATTCCCGCTCTTTCCCTGCCCTCCTCCGTCCCCGCCATCCCAAATCCGGGATCTGGGCAGGATTCGGGATGACGCGTTCCCGCTTTTCCTTCTCGGAGCAGAAAGGGGAGAGGATCAACGTGGCCGTGAAGACCTGCAAGAAGGATTGCAGCCCGGAAAACAGGGATAAATTCCTGAGTGAAGCCGGTATCCCCGGGGTCCTGATGGGTTTTTTTGGGATCCCGAAGGTCCTGCCAGGGGTTTTTTTTGGGATAAGATCCCGTTCAGGGCTCACACGGTGGGGGGATGGCACAACCTTGTCGTGGTATCTCCCGGTGGCTTCTTGGGAACAAGTGGCCTTTGGAATTCAGGATGGAGGAGGAGGGACTTGATCCGTGCCCGGAAACCTGGGACAGGATCCCAAAAACCTCTGGATTATGGGATTGTTGGAGGGGGGAAGCTACTGGAATCCCTGGATGAGGCTGTCCCTCCCTAAAAACCAGGAGCTCCAACTCCTTGGGGAAATCCCAGACAATTCCTCCCGCTCCACCTCCATCCCCCAGGACAGGGATTGGGACTCCCGGAACTGGGATCCCCCATTCCAAGGCGGGAATTCCGCGCTTCCCACAGTGCTGATGAAGAAGCTGGACCACCCCCACATCGTGAAGCTCATCGGCATCGCCGAGGAGGAGCCCACCTGGATCATCATGGAGCTCTACCCCTACGGAGAGGTGCGATCCTATTCCCGAGCCCTTCCCGGTGTCCCGCCGGCGTTCCCGCCGCTGATCCCGCCGGGAATGTGCCGTTGCAGCTGGGGCAGTACCTGGAGCAGAACCGGCTGGGGCTGGCCGTGCCCACCCTGGTGCTGTACGCGCTGCAGGTCGGCAAGGCCCTGGCCTACCTGGAGGCCATCAACTGTGTCCATAGGTGAGGGGACGGGATTTGGGATGGGGTGGCAGCCGGGTGGGATTTGGGATGGGCGGGAGAAGGTGGGATCTCGAAGGGATGGGCTGGTGGGAAATGGGAGCTGGGAACAGGGAGGCGGGGGGGGGGGGGGGTGTTGTGGAATCTTTGGGAAGCGGCGTTGTGGGTTCTCCGTCCGTTCTCTGTCCTTTCTCCGTCCCATTCCCATCTCCATTCTGTCCCTTGACTGTCCCGTCTCCATCCCATCTCCATCCATCTCCATCCCTCCCGTCTCCATCCCTCCCGTCTCCATCCCTCCCGTCTCCATCCCTCCCGTCTCCATCCCATCTCCATCCATTCTGTCCCCACCTCCATCCCACCTCCGTCCATCCCACCTCCATCCCATCTCCATCCATCCCACCTCCGTCCATCCCACCTCCGTCCCATCTCCATCCCTTCCCCATCCCTTCATCCCTTCCTATCCCATCCCCATCCCATTGCCACCCTGTCCCCATCCCATCTCCGTCCATCCCCATCCGGTCTCCATTCCATCCCATCCCCATCCCATCCCCATCCTGTCCCCATCCCATCGCCACCCTGTCCCCATCCCATCTCCGTCCATCCCCATCCGGTCTCCATTCCATCCCATCCCCATCCCATCCCCATCCTGTCCCCATCCCATCTCCATCCATCTCCATCCCTTCCCCATCCCTTTTCCATCCCATCTCCATCTTTTGTCCATCCTATCTCCATCCTGTCTCCTTCCCACTTCCATCCCATCCCCATCCCATCCCCGTCCCGTCCCCATCCCTTTTCCATCCCCGTCCCCAATCCCGTCCCCATCCTCATCCCCATCCCATCCCATCCCTTCCCCATCCTTTCTCCATCTATCCCCATCCCTTCCCCATCCCATCTCCATCCCGTCTCCTTCCCACTTCCATCCTATTCCTTCTCAATCCCATCCCAATCCCCATCCCCATCCCAATCCCATCCCTATCCCATTCCATCTCTTCCCCCTCCTTTCTTCATCCATCCCCATCCCCATCCCAATTCCAATCCCATCCCCATCCCTTTTCCATCCCATCCCCAATCATCTCCATCCTGTCCCCATCCCATCTCCGTCTCCATCTCCGTCTCCATCTCCGTCTCCATCTCCGTCTCCATCTCCGTCTCCATCTCCGTCTCCATCTCCGTCTCCTTCCCTTTTCCTTCCCTTTTCCTTCCCTTTTCCTTCCCTTTTCCATCCCTTTTCCATCCCTTTTCCATCCCTTTTCCATCCCTTTTCCATCCCTTTTCCATCCCTTTCCTTCCCTTTTCCATCCCCTCTCCATCCCCTCTCCATCCCATCATTCCAGCATGTTCCCATCCCATCATCCCAGCGTGTTCCCTTCCCATCCCATCTCATCCCATCCCATCCCATCCCTTCCCCATCCTTTCTCCATCTCCATCCCCATCCCTTCCCCATCCTGTCCCCATCCCTTTTCCATCCCATCCCATCCCGTCTCAATCCCGTCCCCATCCCATCCCATCCCATCCCATCCCATCCCATCCCGTCTCCATCCCATCTCCATCCCACCCCCATCCCATCTCCCAATCCAAGGATTTCTGGCCCTGCAGGGACATCGCCGTGAGGAACATCCTGGTGGCCTCTCCGGAATGTGTCAAACTGGGAGACTTCGGCCTCTCCCGCTACATCGAGGACGAGGAATATTACAAAGGTAGGATCCTGTGGGATCGGGGCTCCCATGGATTTCTCCGGATGGTGGGAAGGGGGCGGAGATCTGGATCATTCCTGGATCATTCCAGCTTCCGTCACCCGCCTCCCCATCAAGTGGATGGCGCCGGAATCCATCAACTTCCGACGCTTCACCACGGCCAGCGACGTCTGGATGTTCGGTGCGTGCTGGGATCGGGATTGAGCGGGATCCGGGGATTCATCCACTTCCCATGGCATTGAGGGGATCCTGGGATTTATCCACTTCCCATGGCATGGATGGGATCCTGGGATTTATCCACTTCCCATGGCATGGAGCGGGATTCTGGGATTTATCCACTTCCCATGGCATGGATGGGATCCTGGGATTTATCCACTTCCCATGGCATGGAGCGGGATTCTGGGATTTATCCACTTCCCATGGCATGGATGGGATCCTGGGATTTATCCACTTCCCATGGCATGGAGCAGGATTCTGGGATTTATCCACTTCCCATGGCGTGGATGGGATCCCGGGATTTATCCACTTCCCATGGCATGGAGCGGGATTCTGGGATTTATCCTCTTCCCATGGCATGGATGGGATCCCGGGATTTATCCACTTCCCATGGCATGGATGGGATCCCGGGATTTATCCACTTCCCATGGCGTGGAGTGGATTCTGGGATTTATCCACTTCCCATGGCATGGATGGGATCCCGGGATTTATCCACTTCCCATGGCATGGATGGGATCCCAGGATTCATCCACTTCCCATGGCATTGAGCAGGATCCTTGGATTCACCTGATTCCCATGGCACAAGGCACAAGGACAAATCCCGCTCCGGAATGCCCGATTATCCCAACTTTTTCCCTGCGAGAAGCCATCCTAGGGAAGGGCTTCCCTTCACCCATCGTTAGGTGCTTCCTCCTCCTGGGATTTTGGGATGAACTCTTCCCACTCCAAGTATCCACCCCCTTCCCATCCGCCCATCCCTAAATTCCCGATCCCCAGCCCCTCTGCGCTTCCCACTCAGGAATCCGGAATCCCAAGCAGCCGAGTGTCCCACCACAAAGCGCAGCCACATCCCAAAAAACCCCGGGAAGTGGCCGATTCCCGGGAATTCCCACGGTTGGAGGTTGTCCTGGTTTCTCCGGCAGCCGTGTGCATGTGGGAGATCCTGAGCTACGGGAAGCAGCCGTTCTTCTGGCTGGAAAACAAGGATGTGATCGGAGTCCTGGAAAAGGGGGATCGGCTTCCCAAACCTGACCTGTGCCCGCCCGTCCTCTACACCCTCATGACGCGGTGCTGGGATTACGATCCCGGAGAAAGGCCCAAATTCCAGGAGCTGGTTTGCAGCCTGAGGTGAGCTGGGAATGCTGGAGGATCCATGGAGGGGTGGGAATGTGAGGGAAAAAGCTGGGAAAGGCTTTGGATTGGGAATTTTTCTGGAAAAGTCTGGGTTTGGAGGAGCATCAGAGACCCTTTGGAGACCTTTTCCAGGAAATCAGAACACTCCCATTCCAAAGGGTCTCCAGAGGGTCTCCAAGGCTTCTCCAAGCCCAAATTCCAGGAGCTGCTTTGCAGCCTGAGGTGAGCTGGGAATGCTGGAAAATCCCTGGAAGGATGGGAATGTGAGGGGAGAAAGCAGGGAAAGGCTTTGGATCGGGAGTTTTTCTGGAAAAGTCTGGGTTTGGAGGATCAGAGACCCTTTGGAGACCCTTTGGAGACCCTTTGAGGACCTTTTCCTTGGAATCAGAACACTCCCATTCCAAAGGGTCTCCAGAGGGTCTCCAAGGGGTCTCCAAGGTTCCTCCAAGCCCAAATTCCAGGAGCTGCTTTGCAGCCTGAGGTGAGCTGGGAATGCTGGAGGATCCATGGAGGGGAGGGATTGTGAGGAAAAAGGCTGGGAAAGGCTTTGGATTGGGAGTTTTTCTGGAAAAGTCTGGGTTTGGAGGATCAGAGACCCTTTGGAGACCCTTTGGAGACCCTTTGAGGACCTTTTCCTTGGAATCAGAACGCTCCCATTCCAAAGGGTCTCCAAAGGGTCTCCAAAGGGTCTCCAAGACTCCTCCAAGCCCAAATTCCAGGAGCTGCTTTGCAGCCTGAGGTGAGCTGGGAATGCTGGAGGATCCATGGAGGGGTGGGAATGTGGTGGAAAAATCTGGGAAAGGCTTTGGATCGGGAGTTTTTCTGGAAAAGTCTGGGTTTGGAGGAGCATCAGAGACCCTTTGGAGCCCCTTTGGAAAGGCATGGGATGGAAGGGCTCTGCTTCCCAGGAAAGGGAATTACCGGGAATTCTGCTCCCACATTTCACCGGGATCAGCCGTGGGAATTCTGGTGTCCTCCCGCTCCCATCCCTCCCTGCTCCCTCGTGTTTTCCGTGGCTCATCCAGCGCCATCCCGACTCTGCAGGGATGTGGGAAAGGTGGGAATTCCCGATGCCGGGATTGTCACCTCGGTGTCCCCTTCCCTGCAGTGACATTTACCTGATGGAGAAGGAGCTGGCCAAGGAGCAGGAGAGGAACAACCGGCACCGACCTCCCAAAATCCTGGAGCCGCCGGCATTCCAGGAGCCGCCTCCGAAGGTTGGGATGGGGCAGAGCCCTCAACGGGACGCAGAGGTGGGATTTCCCGGATTGCGTCCGGAGGAATTCCCACCTTTTCCCATTCCCACAGCCCAGCAGGCCCATGTACAAGCCACCATCCCAGAATAACCTCCTGGCTCCCAAGCTGCATTTCCAGGTGAGAATTCCAGGGGCCGGAGAATCCCACAGGGATCTGGGCAAGGGGGTGAGGATGGCAGGGCTCGGGAATCTCGTGGATTTTGGGATCTGAGGTGCTCCACGTCACCACGGAGCGCCACCATTCCAGCGGGACGCGGCAGCGCTCGGAGCAATTCCAGCTCCGGCTTTTGTCCGTCGGGGAATCCCGGAGTCGTTGAGGTTGGAAAAGCTCTCGGAGCCCGTGGAGTCCGAGCATTCCCAGCACTGCCAAGGCCACCCCTGATCCATGTCCCCCCACCCCCAAATCCATAGGGATTTCAATCCATCCAGGAATGGGGATTCATCCACCACTGCCCAGGGCCGGATGAACTTTTCCAGGCAGGAATTGTTCCCAATATTCCATAAACTTCCCCCGGCGCAGCCATTCCCTCATCCCATCCCTCATTCCCTGGGAACAAATCCCGATCCCACCTGGCTCCACCTTCCTGGCCGGGAATTCCAGAGGGAATTTCCCTCCTTTACTCCAGGCTGAGCTTTCCCAGCTCTCTCAGCCATTCCCGATTTCTCCGGGATCAGCTTCCAAAGCTCTTTGGATGCTCGAAGGAGCCAAATATTCCAAGCCCATTTTTCGGGCGAGGCCGATCCCGATCCGGGATGGCTCCCAGCGCAATTCCCGCTCTTCCCGTGCTCCCGCTCCGTCCGTGTGTCCGCGCTAACCCTTTCCATGGGCTTCTCTTGTGCCTGCGCCGCTGCCGCTGCCGCGCCATTCCCGCATTCCCAGGTTCCGGAGGGGCTCTGTGCCAGCTCTCCCACCCTCGCCAGCCCCGCCGAGTACCAGAGTCCGGCAAATTCCCGGCGCACTCCGCCTCCCAGCCGGCACAACGTCTTCAAGCGCCACAGCATGAGGGTAAGCCCGGAATTCCCGGCGGGATTCGGCATCCAGAGGGCTTCCCAATCCTCAGGAATGGTCCCGTTGGGATCCGCTTCCCGCTGCCGCTTCCCGCTGCCGCTTCCCGCTGCGTCTGGCTCCGTGTTGCTCCCGTTGGATCTGTTGGATGCCGTGGGAGGCTCAAGTGCCGTTCCCTATGGAAAGATCAATCTTCGGGATGTCTCCATGATCGTTTTCCCCCCCGCGTCCTGGGTTTTGTGGGATGAGCCACCGGCGCGGCCTTCCCAAAAATGAGCAGGGAATGGGTGGCTGCTGCTCCTCGGGAATTTCGGGCAACTCCTCAGGCTCCGTGTTGGGATCCCACCTGAGATTCCAGAGGGAGATTTCTCCAGCTGGAGCTTGGTGGTTGGAATCCCAAAATGGCTGCTGGCAGTTGGGATGCTCCGAGTGGTGCGCTGGGAATGCCGCGGTGCCGAGCGCGTCTGTCCCGACGGGATGAGCCGCTTCCCACGGTGCTGGAATGTGCTCGTGGGAGACGTGGCTGCCTTTCCTTGCTGGAAATCCAATTTCCCCCTTTTTTCCCGCCCTTTTCTCCCCCCCTTTTTTTCCCGCCCTTTTTTCCCCCCTTTTTTCCCTCCCTTTTTCCCTCCCTTTCCCCTCCCCTTTTTCCCCCCCTTTATTCCCCCCCTTTTTCCCCCTTCTTTCCCCCCCCTTTTTCCCCCCCTTTTTCCCCCCCTTTTTCCCCCCCTTTTCCCCGCTCTTTTCCCCCCCCTTTTCCCCCCCTTTTTCCCCCTCTTTTTCCCCCTCTTTTCCCCCCCTTTTTCCCCCTCTTTTTCCCCCTCTTTTTCCCCCTCTTTTTCCCCCTCTTTTTCCCCTCTTTTTCCCCCTCTTTTTCCCCCTCTTTTTCCCCCTCTTTTTCCCCTCTTTTTCCCCCTCTTTTTCCCCCTCTTTTTCCCCCTCTTTTTCCCCCTCTTTTTCCCCCTCTTTTTCCCCCTCTTTTTCCCCTCTTTTTTCCCTCTTTTCCCCCCCTTCCCCCCCCTTTTTCCCCCTTTTTTTCTCCCTTTTTTCCCCCCCTTTTTCCCTTCTTTTTTTCCCTTCTTTTTTTTCCCTTCTTTTTTTCCCTTCTTTTTTCCCTTCTTTTTTTCCCTTCTTTTTTTCCCTTCTTTTTTTTCCCTTCTTTTTTTTTCCCTTCTTTTTTTCCCTTCTTTTTTCCCTTCTTTTTTTCCCTTCTTTTTTTCCCTTCTTTTTTTACCTTCTTTTTTTCCCTTCTTTTTTTCCCTTCTTTTTTTCCCTTCTTTTTTTCCCTTCTTTTTTTCCCTTCTTTTTTTCCCTTCTTTTTTTCCCCCCCTTTTCCCCCCTCTTTTTCCCCCCTCTTTTCCCCCCCCTTTTCCCCCTCTTCCCCCCCCTTTTTTCCCCTTTTTCCCCTTTTTTTCCCCTTTTTCCCCCTTTTTTCCCCTTTTCCCCCCTTTTTCCCCTTTTCCCCCCTTTTTCCCCTTTTCCCCTTTTTTTCCCCCTCTTTTTCCCCCTCTTTTTCCCCCCTTTTTCCCCCCTTTTTCCCCCCTTTTTCCCCCCTTTTTCCCCCTTTTTCCCCCCTTTTCCCCCCTTTTTCCCCCCTCTTTTCCCCGCCTCTTTTCCCCCCTCTTTTTCCCCCTCTTTTTCCCCCCCCTTTTCCCCCTCTTTCCCCCCCTTTTTCCCCTTTTTTCCCCCTTTTCCCCCCTTTTTCCCCCCTTTTTCCCCCCTTTTTCCCCCCTTTTTCCCCCTTTTTCCCCCCTTTTTCCCCCATTTTCCCCCATTTTCCCCAATTTTCCCCCATTTCCCCCTTTTTCCCCCTTTTTCCCCCATTTTCCCCATTTTCCCCATTTTCCCCCTTTTTCCCCCTTTTTCCCCCTTTTTCCCCCTTTTTCCCCATCTCCCTCCTTTTCCCCTCTTTTTCCCCCTTTTTTCCCCCTTTTTTCCCCCCTTTTTCCCTTCTTTTTTTTCCCTTCTTTTTTTTCCCTTCTTTTTTTTCCCTTCTTTTTTTCCCTTCTTTTTTTCCCTTCTTTTTTTCCCTTCTTTTTTTCCCTTCTTTTTTTCCCTCCTTTTTTCCCTTCTTTTTTTCCCTTCTTTTTTTCCCCCCTCTTTTTCCCCCCTCTTTTTCCCCTCTTTCCCCCCCTTTTTTCCCCCTCTTTCCCCCCTTTTTCCCCCCCTTTTTCCCCCCCTTTTCCCCACCCTTTTTCCCCTTTTCCCTCCCCTTTTCCCACCCTTTTTTTCCCTTTTTTCCTCTCCTTTTCCCTACCCTTTTCTCCCCCTTTTCCCCCCCTTTTCCCCCCCTTTTCCCCCCCTTTTCCCTTCTTTTTTTTCCCCCCCTTTTTCCCCCCTTTTTCCCCCCTTTTTCCCCCTTTTTCCCCCCTTTTTCCCCCCTTTTTCCCCCTCTTTTTCCCCCTCTTTTTCCCCCTTTTTCCCCCCTCTTTTTCCCCCTTTTTCCCCCCCTTTTCCCCCCCTTTCCCCCCCTTTTTCCCCCCCTTTTTCCAGTCTTTTTTTTCCCTTCTTTTTCTTCCCTTCTTTTTTTTCCCTTCTTTTTTTTCCCTTCTTTTTTTTCCCTTCTTTTTTTTCCCTTCTTTTTTTTCCCTTCTTTTTTTCCCTTCTTTTTTTCCCTTCTTTTTTTCCCTTCTTTTTTTCCCCCCCTTTTCCCCCCTCTTTCTTCCCCCCTCTTTCTTCCCCCCCTTTCACCCTTTTTGCTCCTTTATCCCAAATTTTCCCCCTTTCTGTTGGAATCTCGCGGCTGTCGTGCCCTGGCACACAGCTGGCACTTACAGAGCGGGAATCCGGCTCCTGAAATGTTTGGGAATTCTGTCCCCTGATCCCTCCCCGTGTTCTCCCGGAATCCAGGAGGAAGATTTCCTGCGGCCCAGCAGCCGGGAAGAGGCGCAGCAGCTGCTGGAGCTGGAGCGGCTCCGGGTGGAGCAGGCGATGGAGAGGCAGCAGAAGGAGATGCTGGAGGACGATCGGTGGCTGCGGCAGGAGGTGAAGAGCCTGGTGAGTGATCCCGGGATCCCGGACCCTCGGGAATCGCCGAGCATGGAATGGTTGGGTGGGAATGGAGCTTCAAGCCCATCCCATTCCAAGGCCGGCGCCTCCCCCAGTGATCCCAGGTGGATCCAGCCTTTCCTTGGGCACTGCCAGGGATCCGGCCATTCCCTGGGAATTCCAGCCCAGCCGGGAATTCCTTCCCAAGATCCCAGCCCGAGCTCCCCTTTCCCACTGGAAAGCCATTCCCTGCCTCCTGCCCCTCCAACCCTTTCCCAAATCCCAGCTCTCCTGGAGCCCCTTTAGGCTTGGGAAGGAGCTCCAAGGATTCCCTGGATCCTTCCCTTCTCCACTGAACATTCCCAGCTCTCCCAGCTTGCCATTGGATCCAGCCCCAGCCCGACTCCTCTGCGGGAAGGAATTCCGGCCTCCAGGCCCTTCCCTGGGAATCTCGGCACTCCAGGAAGGCTCTCCCTTCCCTTTCCCATCCCCGACTTCCAGAAAAAACCCCTGGCCATGGATTCGGAGCCTCCTGCATCCCACAATCCCGGAATGCTTTGGCTGGGATCCACGCAGCTTCAATCCCATCCCATTCCAAGGCCGGCACCTCCCCCGATGATCCCAGGCTGCTCCAGCCTTTCCTTGGGCACTGCCAGGGATCCAGGGGCAGCCCCAGCTTCTCTGGGAATTCCATCCCCACCCTCCCAGGGGAGAAGGAGGTTGGAAGAACCGTTCCTGGCTGGAAAATCCCAGTTTTCCATGGAGAAATGGCTCCTCCACCAACCAAACCTTTTGCATCCCTTTATTTTCCATCCCCATCAAATCCCCTCGGAGCTGCTCCACGTCCAAAGGAATGTTTGGAATTTTTGGCAATTTTAAGACACTTTCAGTCGCATCTGAATTAATTCTTCAAATAATTTTGGACTCGGGATTGTGATCAAGCAAATTCCTGGGCAGAATTCCCCTTCTCATCCCACATTCCTGGGTCCCGCACTATTCCCTTCCAAGGAAATGTTCCATGAGTCTCCCAGAAATTAGACGCCCTTTTTTCCCCTTTTCCCCCCCATTTTTCCTCATTTTTTTCCCCAATTTCCCTCCCTTTTTCCATTTTTTCCCCTTTATTTCCCCCTTTCCCCCTTATTCCCCCTTTTTCCCTCATTTGCCCCCTTTTCCTCCATATTTTCCCTCCGTATTTTCCCTCCGTATTTCCCCTCCGTATTTCCCCTCCGTATTTTCCCTCCGTATTTTCCCCTCCGTATTTTCCCCTCCGTATTTTCCCCTCCGTTTTTCCCCTCCGTTTTTCCCCTCCGTTTTTCCCCTCCGTTTTTCCCCTCCGTTTTTCCCCTCCTTTTTTCCCCTCCTTTTTTCCCCTCCTTTTTTCCCCTCCTTTTTTCCCCTCCTTTTTTCCCCTCCTTTTTTCCCCTCCTTTTTTCCCCTCCTTTTTTCCCCTCCTTTTTTCCCCTCCTTTTTTCCCCTCCTTTTTTTCCCCTCCTTTTTTCCCCTCCTTTTTTCCCCTCCTTTTTTCCCCTCCTTTTTTCCCCTCCTTTTTTCCCCTCCTTTTTTCCCCTCCTTTTTTCCCCTCCTTTTTTCCCCTCCTTTTTTCCCCTCCTTTTTTCCCCTCCTTTTTTCCCCTCCTTTTTTCCCCTCCTTTTTTCCCCTCCTTTTTTTCCCCTCCTTTTTTCCCCTCCTTTTTTCCCCTCCTTTTTTCCCCTCCTTTTTTCCCCTCCTTTTTTCCCCTCCTTTTTTCCCCTCCTTTTTTCCCCTCCTTTTTTCCCCTCCTTTTTTCCCCTCCTTTTTTCCCCTCCTTTTTTCCCCTCCTTTTTTCCCCTCCTTTTTTCCCCTCCTTTTTTCCCCTCCTTTTTTCCCCTCCTTTTTTCCCCTCCTTTTTTCCCCTCCTTTTTTCCCCTCCTTTTTTCCCCTCCTTTTTTCCCCTCCTTTTTTCCCCTCCTTTTTTCCCCTCCTTTTTTCCCCTCCTTTTTTCCCCTCCTTTTTTCCCCTCCTTTTTTCCCCTCCTTTTTTCCCCTCCTTTTTTCCCCTCCTTTTTTCCCCTCCTTTTTTCCCCTTCTTTTTTTCCCCTCCTTTTTTCCCCTCCTTTTTCCCCCTCCTTTTTTTCCCTTCTTTTTTTTCCCCTCCTTTTTTCCCCTCCTTTTTTCCCCGCCTTTTTTCCCCTCACAGAAGGTTTTCCCGCCTTTTTTTCCCGCCTTTTTTCCTGCTTTTTTTCCCGCCTTTTTTCCCCTCCTTTTTTCCCCTCCTTTTTTCCCTCCTTTTTTCCCCTCCTTTTTTCCCCTCCTTTTTTCCCCTCCTTTTTTCCCCTCCTTTTTTCCCCTCCTTTTTTCCCCTCCTTTTTTCCTCTTTTTTCCTCCTTTTTCTCTTTTCCCCCTTTTTTCCCCCCTTTTTTTCCCCACTTTTTTCCCCCCCCTTTTTCCCCCCCTTTCCCTTTTTCCCTCTTTCCCCCCCTTTTCCCCATGCCTCACACCAGCTTTTCCCCCTTTTCCAGGACCCCACGGTGTTCATGAACAACAACATTCCTCCGGTGAGCGATTCCAGTGATCCCTGGAAAATCCAGGTCGGGGTGGTTTTGGGTCCACCCCCTTTTTTTTGGGGGGGAATAACTGGAGCTCCTCATTCCCTTTCCCATGGCTGGCTGATAAATATTTATTTATTCATTTATTTATTTGGGATAATTAACCTGAAATCGGGAGATCCTGGGAGGGCTGGATCCTGGGAATCCTTCCCAATGCTCCAGGAGGGAATGACGACGCCTCCTCGCTCTTCCCTCCCTCCCTCCTGGATTTGGGACCCCTAATTCCCGATTTTTTTTCCCACCTCCACAGCTGCTGCCGGAGAAGGAGACGGATTACAGTGAGTTCCCGGTGATTCCCACCCTGGAATTCCCACTTTGGGCTGCTGGGAGCCTCGGGAATGTTTCCCTGGATGCTCCAGGAGTGAAATCCCACATCCCAGGGGGGCACCTTTAGGGGAGGGGCTGCTTCTCCTGGCCATGGGAATGGGATCCCGTGGGAAGCTGGGATGGGGCAGGGAGGCTGAGGGAGGGGATGTGGCACAGATCCCGTGGATCCTTCGGCATTCCCGCATTTCCGTGGGATCCGCTGGAATGATTTTCCTGCTTTTTCCTTGCTCCTGGTGCAGCGCAATTCACGGGGCCCCCCCAAAAACCTCCAAGACTTGGGGCTCAGGTAAGACCCGGGATGGCTCCTGAACCTCCTTTTCCGCCTCTGGAATCCACGGGATGGGAATTTTCCTGCTCTTCCCAGCTCCAAAGGGGTCAGACAGACCCAGCAGGATCGGGATCATGGCCGGGAAGTGGGTGGGACTGACTGGGACTTCCCAAAGAATTCCAGAATGGTTTGGGTGGGAAGGGACCTTAAAGCTCATCCCAGGAACCCCTCTCAGAATCCCAGGATGCTCCAACGTTTCCTTGGACACTCCCAGGGATCCAGGGGCAGCCAGGGATTCCCTGGGAATTCCAGTGCAGCCGGGAATTCCTTCCCAAGATCCCAGCCCCAGCTCCCCTTTCCCAGGGAAATCCCTCCATTCCCGCCTCTCCCAGCCTGCCATTGGATCCAGCCCCATCCCGACTCCTCTGCGGGAAGGAATTCCGGCCTCCAGGCCCTTCCCTGGGAATCTCGGCACTCCAGGAAGGCTCTCCCTTCCCTTGCCCATCCCCGACTTCCAGAAAAACCCGTGGCCATGGATTCGGAGCCTCCTGCATCCCACAATCCCGGAATGCTTTGGCTGGGATCCACGCAGCTTCAATCCCATCCCATTCCAAGGCCGGCACCTCCCCCGATGATCCCAGGCTGCTCCAGCCTTTCCCTGGACACTCCCAGGGATCCGGCCATTCCCTGGGAATTCCAGCCCAGCCGGGAATTCCTTCCCAAGATCCCAGCCCGAGCTCCCCTTTCCCACTGGGAAGCCATTCCCCGCCTCCTGCCCCTCCAGCCTTTATCCCAAATCCCAGCTCTCCTGGAGCCCCTTTAGGCTCGGGAAGTGGCTCCAAGGATTCCCTGGATCCTTCCCTTCTCCAGCTGAACATTCCCAGCTCTCTCAGCCTGGGATTGGATCCATCCCCACCCCAACTCCTCTCTGGGACAGAATTTAGGGAACGAGGGGCTTCCCTGGGAATCTCAGCATTCCAGGAAGGGTCTCCTTTCCCTTTTCCTCCCTTTTCCATCCCCGACGTCCATAAAAATCCCTTGGGATGGATTCTGCATTTCCTGGATCCCAGAATCCTGGAATGCTTTGGATGGGAAGGGACCTTCCATCCCATCCCATCCCATCCCATCCCATCCCATCCCATCCCATCCCATGAGCAGGGAATTCCCCTATCCCAGGTTGCTCCAAGGCCGATCCAACCTTTCCTTGGCCACTTCCAGGGATGGGAACACCACACCCTTCGCAGACAGATGTCGCTCTTTCCCTGTTTTTCCCGGGATCCGTCTGATCCCGCCGTATCCCTGTTCCCTGGCAGTCCATCCAGCCAGCGCCCACGGCCAACCTGGACCGCACGGATGATCCCGTGTACGGGAATGTCATGGATCTGGTCCGGGCTGTGCTGCAGCTGAAGAACGAGATCAGCCTCGTGCCTCCCGACGGATACATCCTGGTGGTCAAGGTAGGGATGGGATAACCTCTGGAATTCGATGGGAGATGGGAGTGGGAGGTGGGAAGGAGACTCCTGAGTGGTTCCCACCAAGTGTCCTTCTTGGGAAGGGCTTGTGTCCATGGGAGGGAGCAATTCCCACATTTCCAGCTGCTCCGTTGGAGCCTTGGATCAATGGTGGGAGCAATTCCAGCATTCCCAGTTCCTCCATTGAGATCCTTGGATCAATGGTGGGAGCAATTCCAGCATTCCCAGCTCCTCCACTGAGATCCTTGGATCAATGGTGGGAGCAATTCCAGCATTCCCAGTTCCTCCATTGGATCCATGGATCAATGGTGGGAGCAATTCCAGCATTCCCAGCTCCTCCTTTGGATCCATGGATCAATGGTGGGAGCAATTCCAGCATTCCCAATTCCTCCTTTGGATCCATGGATCAATGGTGGGAGCAATTCCAGCATTCCCAGCTCCTCCGTTGGATCCATGGATCAATGGTGGGAGCAATTCCAGCATTCCCAGTTCCTCCATTGGATCCATGGATCAATGGTGGGAGCAATTCCAGCATTCCCAGCTCCTCCTTTGGATCCTTGGATCAATGGTGGGAGCAATTCCGGCATTTCCTGCTGCTCCTTGAGATCCTTGGATCAATGGTGGGAGCAATTCCAGCATTCCCAGTTCCTCCATTGGATCCATGGATCAATGGTGGGAGCAATTCCAGCATTCCCAGCTCCTCCTTTGGATCCTTGGATCAATGGTGGGAGCAATTCCGGCATTTCCTGCTGCTCCTTGAGATCCTTGGATCAATGGTGGGAGCAATTCCAGCATTCCCAGCTCCTCCATTGAGATCCTTGGATCAATGGTGGGAGCAATTCCAGCATTCCCAGTTCCTCCATTGAGATCCTTGGATCAATGGTGGGAGCAATTCCAGCATTCCCAGTTCCTCTATTGGTCCTTGGATCAATGGTGGGAGCAATTCCAGCATTCCCAGCTCCTCCATTGGATCCTTGGATCAATGGTGGGAGCGATTCCAGCATTCCCAGTTCCTCCATTGGATCCATTGATCAGTGGTGGGAGCAATTTCGGCATTCCCAGCTCCTCCATTGGATCCTTGGATCCACAGCTGGAGATTCTCCCACCACTCCCCTCTCCCGAATGGAATCCTCCCCTCAGCCACCCAAACAATTCCCACTGGGAAGCACCTGGATCCATCCCTGGATCCATCCCAACCCTTCCTTCCCGCAGAACATCGGCCTTTCCCTACGGAAGCTGATCGGGAGCGTCGACGAGATCCTTCCCAACCTTCCGTCCACTTCCCGCACCGAGGTAGGAGCGGGAATGGCAGGAACGGGGCGGGGTGTGGGGTGACATTCCGGCCGGATCCCGGTCTGAATTCCCGAAAATCCCACCCAGATCGAGGGCACCCAGAAGCTGCTCAACAAGGACTTGGCCAACCTCATCAGCAAGATGCGCCTGGCGCAGCAGAATTCCGGCACTTCCCTGAGCACGGAATTCCAGCGGCAGATGCTGACGGCTTCCCACGCCCTGGCCGTGGACGCCAAGAACCTCCTGGATGCCGTGGATCAGGCCAAGCTCCAGGCCAACCTGGCGAAGCCGTGCTTGGAATGAGGGAAAGGCCGGAGCGATGCCGGTGGATCCGGGAGGAGTCGGCTTTTGTGTGTCTCCCGCGGTTTTCCCGCTCTCCCTCTTCCCGCTCCTCCTGCAGCCGCTCGTGTCTGTAAGTGTCTCGTTGCTCTTCGGAAGACGGGAGGCATCCGGTGGGTTTTTTCCCTGGAAAAGGGCTTGGGGAGGGATCCGGCCGTGCCAGGGGCGGATGAAGATTCCTCCGGCTCGGCGGCTTCCCGGCTGCCGGCGTATCCATGGATCCATCCTCCAAGCACGGACGGCCGCGGGCGGCACGGCGGGACAGGGACCTGGAGCGTGCCGGGAGCCGAGGGTACGGATTTTGGGGGAGCTGGAATTCCCGTGGGAGCGGTGTCCGCAGGGAGCGTCGGCGTTTTCCTTGCACATTGTATAGAAGAGTTTATTTAATGACGGGAAGCGGGAGCCGCTTCCGGAGCCTGCGGAATCCAGGGAGGGATTGGGCCCCCCACGGATCGCGGCCTTGGGGGACACAAACCTGGAGAACGGTGCCTCTTCCAGCTGCGTTTTTCCCGAGTTTTGTGTAAGCGCCGCCGGCAAAACCGCGGCTCCGTCGGGTTTGTGCTTCCGGTTGGGAACCGGGCGGTTCGGGCTTTTCCCCAGCGTTTTTCCCGCAGTTTTCCCAGTTTATTCCGGCTGAGATAAACCATGCGCCAAATCCTGCCGTGGCCTGTCCTTCCTGTCATCCCCCCGCAGTCCTTGGAACTTCCTTGGAAAGAGGAACGGTTGGGATGCTCGGAGCTCCCAGATTTCTCCTTGGGATAGTGGGACTGGAGTCCTGGATTGTGGAATGGGATGAGAATTCCTGCCCCAAAGTGGGGCTTCTCCCAAAAGAGGGGTGGTGGGGTCAAGGCCACACCTGGGGTCATCCCAGATCTTGGGATGGTGGTTCCTCATTCCAAGGATATGGAGGGGCTGGAGCGTGTCCAGGGAAGGGAATGGATTGGGAATGGGGCTGGAGCAGCCGGAGCGGCTGAGAGAGCTGGGAAAGCTCAGCCTGGAAGAAAGGAGGCTCCGGAGGGACCTTTCCCTCTGGAATTCCCTGCCAGGAAGGTGCAGCAAGGTGGGATCGGGATCTGCTCCCAGGGAACGAGGGATGGGATGAGAGGGAACGGCCTCCAGCTGTGCCAGGGGGGGTTTATGGGATATTGGGAATAATTCCTGCCTGGAAAGGGTTTTCCAGCCCTGGCAGTAGTGGATGAATCCCCATTCCTGGATGGATTGAAATCCCTGTGGGTTTGGAGGGACACGGATCAGAGGTGGCCTTGGCAGTGCTGGGAATGCTCGGACGCCGCGGGCTCTGAGAGCTTTCCCAACCTAAATAATTCCATAATTCCCGGATGCTATCCGTGCCTGCTCATCCCCATCCCCCCCCGGAATGCCGCAGCTCCAACTGAACCAGACACGACCTTCCCAGGAGATCCCTCTCCGTGTCCAGGAGCTCCTGGTCTGATCCAGGTTGGACACTCCCCCCACGTGTCCCCGCACCTGATCCCTCTGCCGGCTCCGGAGGCTCCGGAAGCGGCAGGGACACTCTCGGGATGTGCCTGTCCTGCCGTGGCCCCGTTTATTCCGGCTCCTTTCACTCCGGAATGCGCAAAGCGTTCCCTGAAAGCTTCCCGGTCATGCTCCAGGAGGGAAAACGGATCAGGAAAAATCCCGGTGTCTCTCAGGGCATGGAAAAAGGGAGCAGGTGCTCCCGGGAGGGTGGAGGATTTCTGGGATTTCTGGGATTTCTGGGAATTCCAAGCTGGATTGCAGCAGGTGTCAGAGGCAGGGGAGTTGGGATCTGAGTTGGGATGGGGAGCACTGGGATGGATCCAGGAGCGCAGATTCCCGCGGTTCCAGCCAAACCCGGCAGCATCCCGGAGATCCCGGGATCCGTGGGCACCATCCAGGTGGGTTTTCCCATCTGAGCCGCCCCCATTTCCAGGTGGGATGTTCCCATCTCCCTCCCGAGCTCCGGTGTGGGATGGGGTGGGAAGAAGCCGCTTGTTTGGGGGTTGGAGAGGGGCAACACCTGGGCAGAGCAGGGACCTCTTGGGATCATGGGATCATGGGATAGTGGGATCATGTCTGTGTCCCTTCTGCATGGACAATCCAAAGCATTTTCCCTGTCCCACAATCTCCTGGGATCATGGGATTATGGGATCACAGGATGGTGGGATCATGTCCGTGTCCCTTCTGCATGGACAATCCATAGTGTTATCCCTGTCCCACAACTTCCTGGGATTTTGGGATGATGGGATCATGTCTGTGTCCCTTCTGCATGGACAATCTAAAGCGTTATCCCTGTCCCACAGCTTCCTGGGATCATGGGGTTGTGGGATGATGGGATCATGTCTGTGTCCCTTCTGCATGGACAATCTAAAGCGTTATCCCTGTCCCACAGCTTCCTGGGATCATGGGGTTGTGGGATGATGGGATCATGTCTGTGTCCCTTCTGCATGGACAATCCAAAGCGTTATCCCTATCCCACAACCTCCTGGGATCATGGGATGATGGGATACTGGGATCATGGGTTCACAGGATGATGGGATCATGTCCGTGTCCCTTCTGCATGGACAATCCAAAGCGTTATCCCTGTCCCACAAACTCCTGGGATCATGGGATGATGGGATACTGAGATTATGGGATCGCGGGATGATGGGATCATGTCCGTGTCCCTTCTGCATGGACAATCCATAGTGTTATCCCTGTCCCACAACTTCCTGGGATTTTGGGATTGTGGGATCATGGGATTGTGTCTGTGTCTCTTCTGCATGGACAATCCGAAGCATTATCCCTGTCCCACAATCTCCTGGGATCATGGGATGATGGGTTACTGGGATTATGGGATCACGGGATTGTGGGATCATGTCTGTGTCCCTTCTGCATGGACAATCTAAAGCGTTATCCCTGTCCCACAACCTCCTGGGATCATGGGATGATGGGATACTGGGATCATGGGTTCACAGGATGATGGGATCTTGTCCGTGTCCCTTCTGCATGGACCATCCACGGTGTTATCCCTGTCCCACAACTTCCTGGGATTGTGGGATCATGGGATTGTGGGATGATGGGATCATGTCCATATCCCTGCTGTGTGGAGCATCCACAGTGTTATCCCTGTCCCACAACCTCCTGGGATCATGGGATTATGGGATCATGGGATTGTGGGATCATGCCCATATCCCACATCATCCATGGGCCCATCCAGGTGGTCACCACCACCCCCAGACCACCCCTTACCACATCCCTTTCTCCACCCTCCATTCCCATCCGAGGTTTTCCCCAGCTCCACGTCCCCCCAGCGTCCAGCGGGATGCGGTCACCACCATTCCCACCATTCCCACCATTCCCGGCCCCATCCTAGATCATCCCAGCCATGTAGGGCGGCAGGAAGAGCCCCACGGTGCCGAGCAGGCAGACGATGATGAACATCCAGAGGAAGATCCGGTCGATCACCATGGCCACGTACTTCCAGTCTTCCTTCACCTGCCGGTGGAAAAGGGCTGTGAATCCCTCGGGAATCCCTTCCTGGGAATCTCATGGGATTAGGAGAACCACCCAGGGCTTCCTGGGAATCTGCCTCAGGTTGAGGAGACCCCGCGTGGCGTGGGAAAACCTTGGAGTTTTCCAAGAAATCCTGGGGTGGGGGATGGAGGTCTCCAAGGTAGAGCTGATCCCACCAAGGGTTTTCCAAAACCATTTTGGGAGAAGTGGGAATGCGGCCTCTGAGCTGGGTCTCAGGGGTGGAAGAGGGATCTCCAACATTCCCAAGGCCAACGGGAGCCGGAGGAGCCCTTGACTGACTCTGCAGACCAGGAATCTCCCCAGAGGTGGTCATGGATCTTCTCCCTGGTTTTGGGTCCTTAGGAACCAAGAGCGGATCCCAGAACTGACCATTCCTAGTTTTGGGATCTCGGGAACCATTCATGGATCCCAGAACTGCCCTTCCCAGTTTTGGGTCCTCAGGAACCAACCATGGATCCCAGAACTGACCATTCCTAGTT